>NC_056733.1:1066529070-1066564070 GCF_019279795.1 Protopterus annectens
ATACATGCACCTTACTGCTCCATCACCATCTGACATCACCACATCAGGGTATGACATGTAGCATGGAGCAGTGTGAGGGTAATTGCTCCAACTTACCATGTGACTTAGCATACTCCCAGAACTACAGGTTCCCTAATTATCATTGGATGAGAGCTCCATCTGGCCTTGTCTTTGTTTTGAATCAAATATTTGAAGTCAGTATTGACTCAGCAGCTCAGTGAAAGGTTAACAATGAGCTTTTTAGTAAGTTTTGTGAATCTGACTTTGTGTCCTTAGATGGATAAGGATGAAAGACCTGCACATTACACTCCAGCTGGTTCCTCACTAATGTCATGTAGAGTGCAGTTATTAATTTCCACTTCCAGATGAAAATGCCCTTTCCTATAAATCCCAGCATCATATTTGTTTTTACCTGCTGAGTTATCATACTGCTGCCTTATTGTTCATTTATCGACAGTGATAATGGTGTTTTACTACTCTATACACATAATATAATTATCTCCCTAACCTCATAATGATTATCTGGAAGTTATTTGACACCTAATTTTTAGCTGTCAGACTCTTGCCCATTCTCCGGGCTTTAACAGACCCTGCTTAACACTGAGCATATATCCTTTAGTGTATTCATTGTGCTGCAGGGCTTCTTCTGATACACGTACAAATTTATGTAATTTAAAGAGGTTACATGTTGAAAGGAAAGGTTAAAATAACATGGAGAAGCATTGACTTTCTGTATGATTATGGGTAGCGTCACCCACACAATTTATTTAGAAATAGCTGCTGTTGATGTTTTATATCGCAGTTAGTGATATGTTTTGCTTGACTGAGCTGCTTTTCACCAAAACCACATCTAACAAAAAATAAATAAATAAATAACAAAACCATATCTAACAAGCCTAGTCCATTGAACTGGCAAGTGGCAACAGTCTGTTCTTTGTGCTGAATTAGTAACAACTACTATGCAGGATGTTTTGCCTCCTGTACTCCCTTAACTAATATATTAACTGCAAGGTCACAAAACCTTGATATAAGTCTCAAAAACTCAGTCAGTAACTGCTCAATGGGTTCTTCATTAAAACAAGAAAAAAAAAAAAAAGCCACAGCACTAGTGAATAAATTAATGTAATCTTGCACTCAGTTTGTTACATGTTTTAAGTACTAGAAGAAAAATTCCATTGCAAATGTTGGTTCTATTGTTCTTTCAATGCCCAGCCCACCTCCTTGGTCCATGGCCTTCCTCCGTCTGGCAGTGAGGGGCACTATTCTTTCAGTCTCATATACTCTTATAAATAAATACACTCATTATTACCTTCTAATCTCTTTGATATATTTATAACTGCTGTTTTACTTACTAAAAAAGAAAAAAAAAAACGTGCAGCTCTGTCAGAAAAAGTTCATACATTAATGAGCATAATTTGAAAACATCTGATGTATAACAGCAGTGATCTTTAGTCAGTACTAGTTTAGCTGATCAGTCTTTACAGAACTGCATTTTGTTGAGGATGTTGGATAAGTGAAATTTAGCTGGTTAGAAATTTTAAATAAGTGAATGCATGACTGAGGCTGATAGCCACATCACCCCCCCCCCCATTTACAGACTTAAACACACGCATGATTTGCTGGGGGGCTGAGATTAGCACCTGATGGATCAGGCTTTTCATTTTATTCAAATTACAGGAAGCAAACAATGAGGCACAAAATGCTCAGTAAATAGTCAGTAATAATCAAGAGAAAGTGGGTTTAAATGTAACAAGGTTCATAGGTAAGGGCTAGATTAGCTGTCCTTGTTGGCTATTTGAAGCCTAGCTAATTTATCTGAAGGGTGACAATCATACTATGTGCCTTGCATCTATGAGCTGAACACCTACATCATTATGCCAAACCCCAATACCCCCATAGCAGTGGGCCCCCAGCTACACTTTGTAATGCTGATAACCTTATATCAATGACAAGATTTGGTTCATAGGCAAGTAGTAGGCTATCTGACTTATAGGTCATTTTAAGTCTAGCCAATTCCCCATCAAAAATGAGAAACAACCCCTGTATCTGGTGTTTGTGAGGTAAACACCTTAATCATTATGCCGACTCAGAATAATTTCTGTACAAGTTACATTTCTAATCTTAGCAGAATAACAGCAATGTTCAGAAAAAAATATTCCTTAAATTTTTAAGTTTACCATTTGTTTTTCCTATAAAATGATGGTGGGCTTGCCCATTATGATTCATAATTCTAACAGAGTAACAGCAATGTTCAGAAAAAATATTTAAATTACTTAAGTAATATAAAGTTAAAAGACAACTAATCAAAGATAACTGAAAATGCAGTAACAAATTAATTGTCTGGGTGATATCAATGCTCTTTTATTACTGTTATGTGGTTATCCTCTGTTCTTCTAAAATGATGGCCACTATTACTTTTTTTTTGGCCACGGCTTCTTCCTATTTTTTTTGGCCACGGCATCTTCCTACAGTTCATTTTCTGCAGAGGTATAATTTTATTTGTTGACTTTTACCGTCATTGTTATAACCCTTATTGACATAGATATGTTGTGCCTGGAAAATAGGTTTTCTTTATGAAGCCTTTGAAATAACTGTCTCAGAGGTATAGCCACAGAATTCTGGCTTACAAACTACTATGCAACCACCACATACCTCTACAATTCTTTGCTCAAGAATTCTGGACAGCCAGGGAACAAAGTGCAAAAGTTAGGGACAACTTTAAATGTTCCTCTACTTCACTTAAAAGGCTACTAGAACGAGTTTTGTGTTAATGTGCATTTTTTTTGAACAATAAGAAATGTAAAACTTCAATGCCTGGCATTATTAAATATATATAATTCTCAGAGATTTACCAGAATATCAAAACTTATTGAGGGACAGGGCAAAAATATGAGACATGTTCAGGAATGTTCTTCAGAATCCGGGATAGATACGAGGTATGCGTCCATCCCTGCCGCCACCTCATAACAAAAATTAGTCTGCTAAATATTTCCTAAATGTGTAATTAAATAATATCTATGCAAGTGTTTACATGTCTAAGGTTTTACATTTAAATTCACTTGCCACTGACATAAAAGGCACACGCCATTCTGTTTACTACTCATTTATACTAATTACATTTTTTTCATGTGTACGATTCCCAAAAAACATCTGATCCCCTAAAGTATGCAATTTACTGTTGTGTTAAGCACTGCAGGAAAATTAGTCAGTGTCTCTAAGTAGCATCAGTGTTGCTTGTGCCAGACAAAGCAATCAGTCTGAAGCTATGATAAATGTCCTTGACGTGGTAAGAATAGTATCCTTCAAAAATGTACAGATATAATAGCTTATGTGATGTTTGTATGTCTATATTTTTTATTGCATTTGTTTACTAGGAAAGTCCACTGGGCCTAAAAGAGTCAATTTTCAGTGGAGGCCTGAGGAGAAAAGCTCCAACAAAAACATAGATACAAAAAAATATTAAACATTAATTGGTACAAAAGTAGATACAGTGTTACAGATAGTGATTACAGTAATATATACAGAATATAACCATAAAAGTAGGAATTATTGGTTAGTTATTTTATGTTCTTAGTGAGTTTTTTTAGGTATACTCTGAATTTTTGATTGTTAAAAATTTCTACCCAGATCTTTGGAAACCTGTGCTTCGCTAAGCTATTAATGGCAGCATATTGTGCAGCAGTATTAAAAGAAATTACTATGACTGAGAATAGAAGAAGTGTAGGAGGGGATGTCATCTATAAAACAGTAAGAAAGTTAGTCAGTGGCAAAAAAAAAAAACCTTAGGGGAATTTGTAACTAACAAAAATCGAAAGTTGTCATTTAAAAAATCCATTCACAACTGTACCAAGAACTACCCCAAGAAGGCCTAGCTTCAAGACATTACACTTCTAAGCCAGTTGAGATTGGGCATGGATGGAAGAAGAGACAAAAGTAACATTGTTATGTGGTGAAGTGCGGGAAGAACAATACTTGGGCAAAAGAAAAATCATTTCAGGATTGCCATTCTCACTGTCATGTTTTAGGGTAGAATAACATAAAATAACATTGGTTAGAGTGATACAAGGGCATTGCAGTTGTACAACAGGCCAAGATATGATCCAAATGATTTTATTTAGCTTCTGATAACAGCTAATTTTATATGCACATATATGTACATGTATATACAAAACAAAAGATGTGTCATACACAGATGTTTGCCTCACACTAGCCCTCAATCCTTTACTTCCCTATTTGCCTGACATTGAATTGCACCTCCTTGACCATTATACCTTTACAACAGAGCTTGCACCATGATCTAGGGTAGCAGAACCATGATCATCATCATCTTTCTGCTGCTCCCATTAGGGGTCGCCACAACGGATCATTTGTTTCAATTTCTTCCTGTCCTCTGCATCTTGCTCTGTCACACCAACCACCTACATGTTCTCTCTCACCACATCCATAAACCTTATTTTGGGTATTCCTCTTTTTCTGTTACCTGGTAGCTTCATCCTTAGCATCTTTTTCCCAATATACCCAGCATCCCTCCTCAGCACATGTCCAAACCATCGTAATCTTGCCTCCCTGGCTTTGTCTCCAAACCTTCCAACCTGGGCTGACCCTCTAATATACTTATTCCTAATCCTGTCCACCCTCGTCACACCCAGTGCAAATCTTAACATCTTTAACTCTGCCACATCCAGCTCTAACTCCTGCCTTTTTGTCAATGCTGCTGTCTCCAACCCATATAACATAGCTGGTCTCACTACCCTCTAGTAGAACTACCCTTTCACTCTTACTGGTACTCGTCTGTCACAAATCACTCCTGACACTCTTCTCCACCCACTCCATCCTGCCTGTACTCTCTTCTTCACCTCTCTTCAACACTCACCATTACTCTGAACTATTGATCCCAAGTATTTAAACTCATCCACCTTCGCCACCTCTACTCCTTGCATCCTCACCATTCCTCTATCCTCCCCCTCATTCACACACATATATTCTGTCTTAGCCCTACTGACCTTCATTCCTCTTCTCTCTAGAGCATATCTCCACCTCTCCAGGGTTTCCTCCACCTGTTCCCTACTCTCACTACAGATCACAATGTCATCTGCAAACATCATAGTCCACGGGGACTCCTGTCTGATCTCGTCTGTCAACCTGTCCATCACCATTGCAAATAAGAAAGGGTTCAGAGCTGATCCTTGATGTAATCCCACCTCCACATTAAACGCATCCGTCACTCCCACCGCAGACCTCACCACTGTCACACTACCCTCGTACATATCCTGTACCACTCTTACATACTTCTCTGACACTCCCGACTTCCTCATACAATACCACAACTCCTCTCTAGGCACCCTGTCATATGCTTTCTCTAAATCCACAAAGAACCAATGCAACTCCTTCTGACCTTCTCTGTACTTCTCCATCAACACTCTCAGGGCAAACATCACATCTGTAGTGCTCCTTCCTGGCATGAAACCATACTACTGATCACTAATCATCACGTCCATTCTTAACATAGCTTCCACTTCTCTTTCCCATAACTTCATGTTGTGACTGATCAATTTAATCCCTCTGTAGTTACTACAGCTCTGCACATCACCCTTATTCTTAAAAATCGGTACCAAAACACTTTTTCTCCATTCCTCAGGCATCCTCTCACTTTCCAAAATTTCATTAAACCAAGATGTTACTGCAAAAACATTTAATGGTTTCCAACACTATTATACTAATGCAACCAGAGGGGTCTATTGGCAACTTAATGGAAGACTGCGATGAAGGATTTGCAAGGACTACAAACAAATAAAAGGTAAAACACACACACACACACACACACACACACACACACACACACACACACACACACACACACACACACACACACACACACCAACGTCCCCTTTAGCATTTGCTTATCTTAGCTAAAATGGTTTGAGAAATTTAATCTGCATTTTACACAATGCCCACTCAGATAAAAATTTTACTCATTTTTTTAGACAGTTACATATATTATAGTCCTCTTATATGAATGCATTTTATATCCTGTGTTTTCTGATTACGACTTTTAAGACTCATTTTAAAAGCTGATTTAATCGAATTACTTTTTTTCTGATTTTGTATTCTGATCATTACTTTTTTTTTTTTGTTCCCCTACAAGAAGTCAACAAATAACCTGCTGACAAAAACAGAATGATTTAGAATTGTCAGCCAACAATCCCAGAGAAAATGAATGTGACATGATTGAAAAAAAAAAACATTTTTGCAGGGTGGCATGAGCCCCCACACCAGCCCTCATGTGGAGGGCCTCACCCACACCCCCTTTTAGTTAAATCCACTAATTACATAGTTGCACGAGTGTGGAGAAAAAGGAAATTCTCTGCAAGTGTAAAAAAAAATGTACTCACATTCCATGCAAAGCCATTTGAGGAGTCCTGAATTTGATGAGTTGGGATCAGAAACAATGCATTTCAGGAGATATTATTCCTCAGATGGTAGCTCTGCCCTTTCATTTCTCTGTCCGTCTGCTCTGCAAACATTAATTTAGGTCCTGATCAAGAGACTTCACCATTATACTAAAAACGTGTTGCAACTTATTGTGTTTCAGTACTTTCTATATGCTTGATTCATAGAGGTTGCCAGTCTTGAGTAAAACATACCTCTGTGTCAAAGAGATGCAAGTTTCTGTTGCAGTGCAGTGTACCTAAACCTCAGTGATGGCAACGGGTCTTAAAATATGAACATATGTAGGAAGCCGAAGGAGAAAAGTCACTGATACATAAATATAAATATTTCAGGCAAGGGCAATAACGGCCTTCTAGCCTTTCTATATACCAGAACAGTCATTCTCTTCATAAGTGTCAAGTTGCTTTTAAACATATCTAAACTGATTGACAGTCTATTCCATGCATCAGCTGTCTATCAGAGAGCCAATTAGTACATCTCTCATTCCTGTATACTGTCCTACACAGGTTATCTAATGACTCTCTACTACTCTTTCATAAACGCAAACATTCCCATAGGTAATTGTCTCTAAATTCCTTATATACCTGAGTAAGGTCTCCTCTTCTATATCTGGATGAAACACTTTATAAGTTCAGATATTTTAATCTTTCATAATAACTTAAATTTTCACATCTATGTATGCACTTGGCATATTTCCACTGTACTCTTTTCAGTTTACTCATGCTAGTTTTCTTGTAAGATTTCCTTAAAATTATTCTGTATTCTAGTTTGGGTCTGATATAACCTAAAAAGATTAATTTCATCATTTCTGATTTCCTAGACTTTTTAAATAATTTTGTACAGCCTGTAGTTTTATAACTATCATTAATCAATTGGTTGATATAATCAGAAAAATGGCTCCCTATTAAAATGTCGACAGCTGAAATGCTAAGTGCTGACAACATGGAAAAAAAAAAGACCAAAACACAGGAGAAGAGTGAATTTTGAAACTCGGTCTTCTCTTTGAAATTTCTTTTTGCTGGGGGGGGGGAGTCCCCTACACCCCATGTGGGAGGTAACCCCCATACACACCCCAAACTTATATATACTAACTCCAAGGTTGCCATATCTTGGAGAAAAGGGAATATTCCAAGAAATGGCATCTTGGACTTAGTATATGTAAGTCCGATCTTTCGGCCATTTAGTCTCCATATTTTGGGACTTGCTTTAGCAGGTACCAACATTTCATAGGGTTACAAGGAAAAACTGAAAGCTGTATCTACCCATATAGCCAGGTCCTTAAATAGGTTCATAGGATGATACTAGGCTATTGGCCCAGAGGCCTTTATAAGCCTAGCCAAGAATTTCACCCATGTACCCCCCAAAATCAGCACCTGTTTCCCCTGTCCAGCAGAGACACAGGTGGGATCCCAGGGGTATAGTTTCTGTTTCCCTAACATACCTCTGACTACACTTGTTAAGGCATTTGAAAGTCAACTAGAGGCTTAAGCAAGATTCAAGCCTGCAACCCTTGGTTCCTCAGTCCAGCACTTTACTGCTAATCTATTAGGCCATACTTGAATCTTGTTATGTAATTAGGATGGTCATTCATCTGATAACATCCCTTTTGCCTTACTTCACTGACTGCTGAAATTTAAACTGTACCAGCAGACATGAAGGACTTTACAGTGAATCTTCTTGTATCTTTCATCTACAGCTTGACCTACCAGGTTGAGACATATTTTTTAATGTTTACAAGACTTTTTCTGAGCAGTTGGATTATATCATACCTTAAAACATGACGCAGACAATTACTATGCTAACAAAACAGAAAAATAATATAAAGGAATAATTGTCCAGACTGAGTAACTAAAACACACCAAAATCAGAAGGTGAGTTTTTACACACTAGAACTCAGAAGTGATGCAATGCACTTTACTGGACTGATATATATTTTTATAATATAACTAATATGAATTCTTCTTCAAGAACTAGTGAATAAAAGGCTAGTTATTCTGAGACCAGGAGAGGCTGAACCTGTAATGGTGCAATGAAAGGTATCATATCAACTTCACGTTTCAATGCTTTCTGCCAGTGGACCCCCATGGTATTTCTCCTTTTTTGTTTTGTGAGATATTAAGCCATTCATTCATTTTGATATTGACTTTGTCCAGTTTATGGTCATAGGCATTCATATTATATTCCTACAAGCAAAAGGTGTGAGGCAAGAGCCTGTCCTGGATAGAAACAAAAAAACACACTATTGCAGGGTACATGCACACTTATGCGCACATGCACACACACACACACACACACACACACACACGCACGCACGCACGCATGCACGCACACACACACACACACACACACACACACACACACACACACACACACACACACACACAGACACTCCACACATATCTACAGCAGTTCTATCATCATCAATTCTCCTAGCTGTATGGCTTTGTGATGGGACAGGAAAATGGAAATCCTAGAGTTCAGCCATGCAAACTCTGCCCAGAAGGCATCTTTGCCAGAAATCACAGCACAACTACTGTGCTGTCCCATTACTTAACTTAGGCATTTAAATTTAATTTTTAAATGAATATGACACATTTCAGATTTACGGTTTATGATTAATGAAAAACTTCCAATTAAAACTTATTTTAACAGAGTCAAATATGCATTATATTATTCAGAATATTTTCATTTGCTCATATTCACATCATAGAATTTTGCTGGCAGATAAGAACTACTCATGCTAGCCTGTATACCATATCTCTCAACTGTACAGATTTTTGCAGAATGTCCATCTTACTGCCCCATAGTTTTGGTCCATTTCTCATATGACAGTGGTTTTCTAGCACATCATTGGCAAATCACTTAGGGTTTAAGTCAGAAAATAATGACAGACATTTGAGGTTCAGACTTCATACCCTTCAAAAAATTCATGCTACTGTGAAACCTGTTATTCTATCAACTTTCCAAGTTTGTAAGAGCAATATTTAAAAAGTTTCCCTATTTTTGGGATTTTATCCCCCCATTATTTATGGCTTTGGACATCCACGGTGGTGCAGCAGTAGCATTGTTACCTCACAGCAAGAGGTTCTCCCGTTCGATTCTCGGCTGGAGTGCAGGGAGTGCCTTCTGTGTGGAGTCTGCATGTCCTCCCCATGGTTGGGTGGGCATTCGAAAGACATGCGTAAATGGGCGTGCCTTCGTTGAAGGTTGAACGTCGAGCTGGCACCTCGGCGTTCGTCAAAATCTACTGCCAATCATCAGGGACCGGAGTTCTGCTGTGGCAACCCCTAACCGGGAAAAGCCGAAAGACAACATCCCCCCATTATTTATGGCTTTGTACAGATTTCTTGCTCTACGAGGTTGAGACGTATGATGTATACATGTCACATATGTATGCATGTTTGCATGTATGAATTATCCAGTCAGAATATTTGCAGCACTTATTCATATAAACACAGAATTGTGGTCTGTGTGGCTGTGCATTATTATTATTATTATTATTATTATTATTATTATTATTATTATTATTATTATTTTTGCTTTGTAACTTTCTGGTGTATCATTCCTTACAAACCTGTATCTAAAAGTCCATTTAGTACAAAACAGAATTTATATGAAGAAATACCTTCCTAAAATGCTTTTATATATTGTGTAGTCTCATATTCTTCTGGTCATCCAGCCTTTACTGTTTCAATGTCCATAGTACACCTCAATATAGCTCTGATATCTCCTTTACACTCATCTCTCTCTGTCTCTCTCTGTCTCTCTCTCTCTGTGTCTCTATCTTTCTCTCTCTGTCTATCTCTCTCTCCCTGTCTCTGTCTCTCTCTTCTCTCTCTTTCATGATGAACATGTTCAGAACTGCAGCATACTAATGAGACACTTACAACTCTCATGTCATTTTAGCTGCTTTTTTCATGCTATCCCTAAGCTACTTCCTTTCAGAAGAATTACCTGCATAAGTACACACAGTGCTCCAAAATGGCCACCATTTATGGCTCACTTCCTGCCTTTAACACTACTCGTTTTGGTACAGTTTCACCTTCCCCTACCTTCTATGATCTTGCCTGCACTTACTGCTTTTGCATATTAGTTAATGGCCTCCATGTGTTCCTCGGTCTTGAAAATTCACATTTAGTAAAAGATCTAACCATAACCAAACCCTGTACAATATGCACGATACATTATTGGACAGACTTGGAAACAAAAGAAACCAAAACCATGGCAGCAATGAAAGTGGTAGCCATAGTGAAACAGTTTCTGAATTCAACAGCTGCAACTATGGTTGAAACAGGTCTTAAATATTTCTTCAAAATCAGTCTCATCAAAGACAATGTAACCTAGCTCAAAAAGTAAAAAAAGCTGCTAAAAAGAAATTCAATGAAAATTTACAAAATACAGAAATGCATGTAATCGTCTAATGTATCTCTTCAAGAAAGGAACATTCCAACTCACAAAATCCCTCTTATATGACACATTCCACATAGCCAATAACCTTAACATGACAAAAAAGCTAAAGCTAACCATAACTAAAACCGAAATCTCATTCTTAACTCCACACAAACTACAACTGCGACCCTGAAGTCACTGACTTTTACCAGCACAAATGTAATCATGTGATTAAATGGCATTTTATTTAATGTAACATTCACACATATCAAATGCACACTCATTTAAGATTCACACAAACTGAATTCATCAAAAGAACTTGGCCAGAGTATTCCTGACCAAAAACACATAATCTGCATCAACAAGTTGCCCTTTCTAAGTTAGACACAGCTCGTTTCATCTGTCCATAATTACATCATCTAAGCAAAATCTTCATTGTTTGCAGCAGACTACAGAACCTATACAGGGCCATATTCCAAAAGACCTCCTCTCAGTGTAAGTGACCACTTACACTGAGAGCAGGCTCAGAGCATGTGTTTTAGAATCTAGCCCTTGGTGTAAGTCTGTTTTGGATAGACCTTAAATTGAAATACATCTCTTACACTGAGAGCAAGTCTTTTGGAATCAGGACAGGCTTAAACTGAGAGCACCTGTTTGGGAATCTGGCCCTTATTCCTGACAAAAGAAGCCAGAATAACCTTAGATGAAGACTTGTTTATGCCAACACTGAAGAATGGCTTACATTAATAAGGACTTGGCTGGTATGGAAATCTACAGCTCCTACAGATTGCATGAATAAAAAATGCCCCAGGATTCAATAAACTCTGTGTAGGCTCCATGCAATGCCTACACAGAGTTTATGTGTTTGCACAATTGTGCAGGGCATGCAATGCATATTAATATCACATGGCACGCCTAAGTTAGGTTTTGTGGCTGGCCACAGTGTTGCCAGTCAGGAAACCATGTAAGTGAACATGGATACAATTCTATATAAATCACAACACATACATTCCATGGATTTGAGCGGAATGCCAAGATGACCACCAGGGCTTCACAGATAGCTGTGCATCTGTTAATCAAACATATCTCCACAAAGGCCATCATAATGCAGGGACATTTAACCAGAAATAGGGACATATTTGTCATAGATATTCACAGAAGTATGACAGAATGGAACTCAAACATACCTGTCATCCTCTTTGAGCAAGATATGCGGAGAAAATCATATGTAATGTGGGGAACAAAGGCCCATAAATATGGACAGATTTTTAATATTGCACTTCGAATCTTAGAAAGTTGATAGCATAATAGGTTGTAAATTAGCATGGACTTTCTGAAGAGCATGAAGCTAGAAACTGAAATGTCAATCATCAGTTTCTGACTTCACTCTGCAATGACATGACAATGATTTGCCAGAAAAAAATGTTATGAAGAAAAGATCACAAATATGAGACAAAAACTGGACGTTATGCAGAACTCAGGACAGTTGTGAGATATGCACTCAAATGTATGTAATATTCAGTCACATCAGTCCAGAGGTCATGCCAGTGATATGATAGAAAGATACAAATTTGATAAGGAAAACATCTGGACATTCTGGGAATATCTGGACAGTTGAGATTTATGAATGTGAAGCATATGGTCCAAATACAGGACAGGACAGTGTACCTATTGTGCAGAGTATCGTGATATCCCATTCCTGGCATTCTGTACTGAAGCTGTGTTAATGATCTGTAACAAGACATGACTGCCATGTAAAATGATCATGCAGGGGAAGTGTGTGTATTGAACAGGGACACACAGATGAATTGTAGGAATGAACACAGGGAAAGAGGACAGGTGAAACTCCCTCATGTACAGCAGAGGAGGGCATGTCAATGGAAGATGGTCGTAGAAGCAACACCCATCATATATCTACATGGTATAGTATGGACTGTACAGTATAAATGTGTAGTCTGTAACTGTCACATAAGGTTACATAACAATGAGGAGGATGTCTGTGTGAGATAAGCATCCTTACATGAATAATGTAGAGGATGTCCATCAGAGATCTGACATATTGGGGTATGGTGAATATTGAGAAGCTGTGCAAAATGATATACCTGAATATGATTGTACTCTCAGCAGAGGTCTCCAGCAAGGTGACCACAGGTAAAAGATCATGGAAAACACTACAAGAAGCAACCACATTATGGACAATATCAGAATAATACCACCACTAATCACATGCCTCTGACATAACATATGTGATGTGGAGTGATAAGAGAGGAACCGACACACACCACACACACACACACACACACACACACACACACACACACACACACACACACACACACACACACATTTGAACAACTGTCATGATACAGCCACACTTTATGAGGGTAACCAATAAATAAATATATATATATATATATATATATATATATATATATATATATATATATATATATGGCATAATCCACACTATCACAAATGATATATGCCATTAATTTTGTCAAACACCTATGTATGTAGTGTGTGCACAAGCAGAACAGATAGCACACATGCATCTGGTGAAACAACTTGATTGGTGTTCTGCCCCATCAGACAGCGATGTATATTCCACAGAAAGAATACCTAGGTATGGCCAATAAGCTGTGTGATAGCACACTGTCACAAAGGTAGTACACTTCAGTTACACATCACTGGAAGATGTGGAGGGAGGTACAAGAAGAAGGGTGTATTGTACTCAGTTACTGGTGTGATGAAGGATGGGAACCATGACATTAGTATGCCCTCAGATGTGCATGTCTTTTACAGTACTTTATGCAAGAAGCACAGCTCAAGTCTGACTTGGAGTGTGTCAGACAACACTTTATAGCTGATGACATCAGCAGTGTCTGTCGAGGAGACTATATCAGTGTCCCACATGCTGGTGTAAAATTCTCTCTATAATGTCAAGAAACAGCTCACACATATACACACACAGTTGACTGCAGTGAAAATAGAACCCCTACCTATCTAAGTATGTAGACTATAGAGCACAATAGTTTACACAAGTGCCACAGCTGAAGTCTGACTTGGATTGTGTCAGACAACCCTTTACAGCTGATAACATCAGCAGTATCTTTTGAGGAGAATAGAACAGTATCCCACATGCTGGTATAAAAGGCTCTCTGTAATGTGAAGCAACAGCTCTCTCTCTCTCTCTCACACACACACACACACACACACACACACACACACACACACACACACACACACACACACACACACACTTCACACACACACACACACACACACACACACACACACACACACACACACTTGACTGCAGTGAGAATAGAGATCCTACCTAAGTACACAGACTACAGACCACAGTACTTTATGCAAGCACCACGGCACAAATCTGACTTTTACAAAGCTGCAGGCCAACTTATAGTGGATGATATCAGCAGTGCATGTTGGTAAGGAGAAGTTGGGAGGCCTGTAAGAAATATATCTGTAGGCATGTACAGGTATCAAAATACTGTCAATTCATAGGATTGGGGTGGTAACTGCAGGATACACACTTCAACTCTTCTGACTACACACTCACTCACACACACACACACACACACACATACACACACTTGACTGGAATGACTATAGAACCCTTACCTAAGTATACAGACTACAGAACTCAGTACTTTGCACCACAGCACAAGTCTGACTTTTACATGGCTGCAGGCCAACTTATAGTGGATGACATCAGCAGTGCATTTTGGAGAGAAGAAGTTGAGAGGCCTGCATGAAACAGATGTGTAGGCTTGTGCAAATATCAAAATGTTGTCAATTTATGTTATTGGAGTGATAACTGCAGGATATACATTTCTGCTCTTCTGGCTAGACACACACAGTTGACTGGAGTGAGAACAGAACCCGTACCTATCTAAGTACACATACTACAGATCTCAGTACTTTATGCAAGCACCACAGCACAAGTCTGACTTTTACACAGCTGCAAGCCAACTTACAATGGATGACATCAGCAATGCATGTTGGAGAGAAGAAGTTAAGAGGCCTGCATGAAATGGATGTGTAGGCATATGCAAGCATCAAAATACTGTCAATCCATGGGATTGGAGTGGTAACTTTAGGATACAAACTTCTGCTCTTCTAGCTAGACACACACACACACACACACACACACACACACACACACATACACACACACACACACACACACACACACACACATACACACACACACACACACACACACACACACACACACACACACAGTTGACTGCAATCAGAACAGAACCCCTACCTAAGTACACAGACTACAGAACACAGTATGTTATGCAAGTGCGATGGCACAAGTCTGACTTTTACAAGACTGCAGGTAAACTTATAGTAGATAACATCAGCAGGCCATGTGGGAGACAAAATGTTGGGAGACCCACATAGGCTTATAGCTTCATATGTTCATAGGAGGCTACTAGCCTAATGGACCTACTGTGTTTAGAAGACAAGCTGTGTAGCAACAAAATTACCCTTATTGAGCATAGTTGGATGGTCATTGTTTGAGTGATTTTGTGAGTAGCATCAACTGGCCCTGTCCACGAGGGACATAGCTGCCACTGCAGAGGTGACTTTACAATCACCCAACCAGTAGTCAAGGTTTCACTTCAACAGGGCCATTGAGGAGCACTGATTCACACACAGTGGCAGCCTATTACAGAGGAGTGTGAGTTGTTGGGGATATATCTGCCTCTCCAGCATGTTCTGTTTATGTCACACGCTAGATTGAGAACCCTGGGCCAGGTTATTCTTGTCCCATTTAATTTGCAGATGTCCAGCATTTCCAGTAGGGCAGGGTCTGAGACTGCTCTGTAGGACAGGCATAAGTCACCTCTCAGCACCCTGCAAGATGCCAAGTACACTTACAGGTCTTTCATTCTTTCCATGGTATGTCATATTTGGAGGCCCTGGAGTCTCACAGGCACAACCCCATGTTTTCTCTAATTGCTGCAGGTGCTTGTGAATTATGAAGAGAAGGGAGCATTGTACTCAATTAGTGGTCTGATAAGGGTAGAGTACAGCAGAGGTATGACCACCCTGGTCTTGGATGTGATATCCATATATATGATGTGTGCAATGCAGAATGTGTGTGTTACCACTATGGACACATAGTGATGAAAGTATAGATTGCTCTCAACATGTGTTCCCAAGTCTCACAACACTGGGTTTGAGCTTAGAGGGTTGCTATGTATACCATAATTAGCAGGAGTACTTCATTGTCAAAGTAGACAATGAGCCATTGTATGCTTTAAAGTTTAGTCTGAGTGTTTGGCACTAATCATTTGTGTGTGTCAGGCCCTTCCATAATATGTCACCATCATGGGGGGGCATCTATATTAGTCCATCCAGTTACCAGTCATCTGCAAATGTGGTAAACCATAGGCCATCTACCATTGTCCGTGCTTCAGGGAAGCAGTTTGCAAACAGTTGAGGGCCGAGCACAGATCCTTGCGGTATTCTAATGGTAACTGGCTACCGGTGGAGGTGCAATTTCCAAGTCCCCAACTTTGAGAGTGTGTGTTATGTTAATGAGCCAGTTGCCTATCCCTGTACTACTGTATGGCTTAATTCCCACATTGGAGGTCTTCATTATGACACATGAATGGAGGATACTATCAAAGGCCTTGGATAAGTCAACATAGGAGTATGTCCTGATATCCCTCATCCAGGTCTGTGGGGACAGTATCCAAGAAGTCCACACAAGGTTCAATGAGAGGATCTATCCTTGACAAAAACAACATAGGTAGGGTCAAGTGTGTCGAAGGTCACCTATGTCCCTTTGGATATGATTCATGCTTATTCCTTCCCTAGACTTGCAGATAAGTCTTTTTAGGCATATGGGTCAACAGTTGTGGTTCTGCATGTTACCACATTGATGTGCACTGCATAGCACACAATGTTTGATATTACATTTTGTACTGTGGTTGATATATGTGTGGAAACAGTACTGAGACACCAGGGTTGCATGCTTGGGGGGGGGGGGGGGGTGGCAACAAATGGATGTATTGTAAATTTGTCACATATTGTTAAATAGGACCCTCAGTCTGCACAGTTTACACAAGTAATTTCATGTCATACATAGAGAATGGACAGTAAACAGCAGTAATACAGCATAATCATATTTTAATAATACAATCTTAAATATATTCAACAGCCATGCACCCTATAGAACTATTAAAGTAAAAAATAAACTCTTCCCCTGGCTAACCAAAGAAACCAAGCTGCCTCTTAGAACCAGGGATAAAGCTTGGACTCATTACCAGTCCAACAAAAAAACAGGCTAACTGAGACTTTTGTCTGCAACTCAGAAATAAAGGTAAAAAACAGATTAAAATGGCAAAAAAGTTGTGGTGCTGAACTGCTACCTTTGACATATTTTGTCCTTTGAAAGATAGACAGTTGATAGCATCAAAATTTCCCAACTTTATAGTGAATGATCTTGTGAGGGTTGTGAAGTCAGAAACTGCAATGTGTATCGTTACTTTCTAACTTCTCTCTTCAATGATTTTCCAATACAAACATATGGTGCTAAACTGAGGGTATGCAGTGATCATCAGTACTTTTGAGAGGTATGACTGTGTGAATCTTTGATGCCTGAGGCCTACTACTTACTAATAAACACATATAAGTCAAATAAATCTCTGTTGTCACATGTTAGTGTACTTTCTGTACAAATCTTCCACCTTTTACTTGCTTACTGTACCAACTAATAAAATACAAGGATATGCCACACATTCATATTATTAAACAATACACTCCAGGTTCAGGACTTACCTTGTAAATTCAGCAGTTGCCACAGTTTTAGTTCAGGGCTGACTCTGTCTGATGCAAACAGTACACAGTCAACACATGGAGAGGTAATGGATGTGTGAGTTGCCTGACATCAATGTTACTGCATGTATGTGAGTAGGAGGAAGATTTTACGCTCCTAGGTGGTGAGTGAGTATGCTGTGCATTGTCTGTTAGCCAATGCAAGGACTTACTGAGCACGCCTACATCTGCCTACACCCACAGCAGCTGGTGGTTCCCCCTCTGACTCTTCATCTGCCTGTGGATGTGGTGACCTTGGCCTTGGTGGTGGGATGTGTGCTCCTTCCCATTGCTGATCTTGCTGAAGTTGTTTCCTCAGGATTATGTTGTGTAGCATGGGACATACTGTGAGTATTTCTGTACATGTCCATGGATTGTACTGCAGGGCTCCCCAGATGTATCTAGGTAGTGGAACCATGACTTCAGCAGCCCAAGCACATGCTCTACAATATTTCTAGTTTGGGCATGTGCCTCATTATGGCATTCTTCCATGGATGTGTGTGTGTATTTCTGATAGGTGTCATCAGCCATGGTCACAGTGGATAGCCTGCATTCCCCAGTAGATGACCCTGTGGGATATTCCCCCAAGCAAACATCTGGTACAGTTGGGAGGTGTGCCAGATATGTGAGTTGTGGTAACTGTCAAGGTTGCCAGAACACACGTTCAAGATGATTTCCTTGGCATTACATACAACTAGACAGTTGATAGAGTGATATCCCTTTCTGTTTATGTTGAGTCTACCCTATTCTTGGGGTGGTAACTTCATTTCTATATATGTGCAATCTATGGAGCCCACTACCTCAGGGTACTGTGCTACACAGTAGAACTCCTGCATATTTCTTCCCCTCTCCTCAGAACTACAGGGAAAATATATGTGGTCATTGGCATGTTGGAGCATAGCATTCAGGAACTGCTGAAGAAACCTGGATGCTGATGCCTGTGACACTCCCAGCATGTCCCCTGCTGGTCTCCGAAAGGTACCTCTAGCTAAGATTCTAAGGGCTACACATACCTTTGTCTCCATTAGGATAGGTTCCCCTCGGTTGGCTCTGCCTCTGAATTGAGGATGTCAGAGGTCACAGAATTCCTGTAGTGTACCCCTCTCCATCCTGTAGCGCTCCACAATTTCTACATCATGTAGATTGTAAAAAGTTAAACCGGGCCTGAAAACTCTTCTTTTTGACATATTAGCAGCAGCAGCATTGGGTTCAGCCTGCAGCACATACAAATTAATTAAAGCAGCAGCAGCCCCTAACATTCCTTCCATGTAGACTCCTTTCCGTGGTTGTATTTCAAAAGTTTTAAAATTCACAGGAGAAACCAGAACAGAGTCTACATGGATGCTTTATAGCTTGTTGAATAGCTCCACCATGTTGGATTGGTTAATTAGCATGCAATTCAGCTGCTTATGCTGTAATTAGTATGCCACGGAGTTTAACTTGTTTGTGTGGGGGCACAGGCCTCTACACGACACTGACTGATTCTAAAACTGTCTGCGCCCATAAGCTTGTCATGCTGCGACATGCACATAGTGGAAAATGACCGTGTAGACTTTATTGAATCCCCGTGATGCAGATTTAGGATGCAGATGCCAAAAATACGAACACAACTGCACCATTTTTAATAAGATTAACTGTCTTCCAGTTAGTCAGTATACTGCTGTGGTGCCATGTAATCAAACGTACAAATTCCTCAGCATAAGATGCGGTCCATCTCCTGGGAGGTAGCTTAAACTCAGAGAAAAGCCATTCAAGGTCACTATAATGTAAGACTTTCCTGGAAATAACAAGATGTGCTCTAGACTCCAGTCCCAAAGCATTCATTATGGTCAGTCTAAACTCTTGGAATAAATAACAGACAAATATCATAGCAATCCATTTGTTATCAAAATTCAGCAACTGTCTTAAACAATACTTACTGACATGCTCATTGTAGCTGTTTTTTTGCTACATTCTTCTTTAATGTACCTACAATAAGTCAGCTCTGGTCAGAGATTTATTATTATAATTCTAGTGTGTAACAGCTGTTCTGCACTCCTTCACTGATGTCCTAAACATCTTTCTTATTTACAGTAACTTGATTTTGCTTTGACATATACTTTTCTGCAATAATTGTACTAAACTATATTTCATTACTATAACTAATAAGCTTTATCATTCCTGTTTGTTATTTTGTACAAATATCTTGATAACTTATTCTTCATACCTTATTGCTTTAATTTATGGTGAGGCCATGGTTGAAAAAGGGGCCTATTTGTCCAATTCACTTACCTTTTAAACAGAACTGAATCAAACTGAACTGAAAGATGTTTGCCTTTGATGTACAAATGCTGTTCTTACCAAACTACATGCAAATGTCTAGGCCGGTCATGCTTCTGACAGTATAGTTTGCTCTTCCCAGAGTGGTATCTTTCTAGAAGTGTTGCGTACCTTCTGTTTGGTTTTCCTCTACAACTTCTTATTTATTTATTTTATTTTATTTTACATTTGTTGAGCAAGAATGTCCGACTGGATGCATGTCCATTTTTAGCAGACGCCGGGGGAGAAAAGCTTCACAGTTAAATTTTAAGCAAAATATAAGGCGTATACAGAAGCATTCACATTTACATAGTACCAAACTTAACACTGACTGGCAACACAACATTGAAGCTTAAGATTTAGCATATTTACATAGACTGAACTCATCTTTTACAGTTTTAGGTTGAGGCATTACATAATGGTGAACATTGTTATAGGGGTTGCATTTTTTTGCTTTATACAGTTGACTTGTGAGCAAGTTAGCCACAGCAGGGAGTATAGCAAAGATTAGACATAGTAGGGAGTATAGTAGCAGGAGAAGAGACAGAGATGGGAAATTGGATAACAGGTTAAGTAAGAAAAGCAGGAGGCATAAGTAGTGGACAGATAACAGAGTGTCCTAGCAGTGACATATGGGTATTGACTAAGGGGGTAGAATCAGAGGATTACCGGTTAAGAAAAGCAGGAGGCGTAAGAAGTGGACAGATAACAGAGTGTCCCAGCAGTGACATATGGGTATTGACTAAGGGGGTAGAATCAGAGGTGGAAGGAAGCTAGAGAAGCTCCATTCGTTTGGTAATGAAGCTGAAGTCAGAGGGCAAGAATAAGGGGAGAGGGTGGGAGAGGAACATGTGCATATCCTGTGTGCTTTATGTGTTCTTTCAGGAGTCTTTTAAATGTAATTTTTGAGCCTGCTGAGGTAATAGTAGTAGGTAGGGTGTTCCACATTTTGCCTATGTAGTTAGGGAAGAGGGAGTCCCCTGCTGTGTCGCTGGTCTTGGTGACCTTGATTCCTGTTTTCTCACTAGAACAAAGTTATCTAGTTTTAGCTTGTAGTTCTAGTAGATTGGCCAGAGCTGGAGTTTTGTCTGGGAATACTAGGAGATTGTGGGCAAAGGAAAGTCAATGATAGTTTAGGAGATTAGGGAGTTTAAGCCAGCCAAGTTGTTTTAGGGAATGACAGTGGTGAGCTTGGTAGGGGACACTGGTAGCAAATTTTGCAATTTGATTATAACAGGTATTGAGTTTGACAATTGTGGTTTTGGGCACGTTGCTGAGAATGGGTGAGGCATAAAATAGTGTGGAAAGGAGGTGAATTTGAGCAATTGTTATCCTAGCAGATTGTGTTAGAAATGGTTTATTTTTATATAGACTGCCCAGTATTTTGTGGATATTTTTAATGGTTTCATTTATATGCTGATCGTATTTGAGGTTATTATCAATGGTCACTCCTAGCAATTTAGCGTGAGTGTCAGGGGAGATGACAGTCCCATCCCTGGACACAATATTAAATGGGCTGGGTATTGTGGTAGATTTATTAGGTGTAAATAGCAACAGTTTTTTGGGGGGGGGTTTAGTACTAGGTTTTTGTTAAGAAACCAGTTTTCAGTGGTATGGTATTTGCTCCAGCTTCATCAGAGTTCTCATCTACACATATAGAAAACTGATTTTTAATTTTCCTAAGGGATGGATACCATCTATAGATTCAATACCATAATGCAAAACCATTATTCCATAAAACAGATTTTTTTCCAAATAGCTAATTGTATTGTCTTTTTCTGTGACAAGTAGCACAGAACACTGACTGATGGATTAAGGACCTACTGGATTATTAGTAAATGGTTTTATACTGCTAACCAAGAATCAGTAGCAGGGTTACTATAAAACGTTAAAATATCAACCTAGTACAGCAGAAAGAAACTTTAGATTATTACTGTTTCAGAATCATTGGAGCTCTAGAGATTTTTAACCTCCGATGTTTATCTCTTCTTACATGATATATCAGATAAGATTTCATCCTCTGATGTTTATCTCTTCTTACATGATATATCAGATAAGATTTCATTCTCGTAGTTAAATTTCCTTACAGATTAACCATACTAAGAATAATATATGTGTTTTCAGCCTTATTCCATTTCTCACATTCCTTAAAAATTAGGATATAGAAAGAAAGGTGTGGACTTTATTCATATATTTCATTGCGTTTGGTCAGAGTCTTAGCTAAAAGTGCCCTTGGGCCAGCCCACTCACCAAGTTCCAAACAATAAAACAAACAATAAATGCATACATACATACACACATCTATATAAACATATACATGCATACATATATACATACATAACACACATACGTACATCTATATAAACATGTACATGCATACATATACACTTACATAACACACATACATACATCTATATAAACATGTACATGCATACATATATACATACATAACACACATACATACATAACATACATACATACACACATCTGTATAAACATGCATACATATATACATACATACACACATACATACGTGCATACATACACACATCTATATAAACATGTACATGCATACATGTATACATATATAACACACACATACATACATAACACATAGATGCATACATACATACACACATCTATATAAACATGTACATGCATACATATGTACATACATATCACACATACATACATACATCTATATAAACATGTACATGCATACATATATACATACATAACACACATACATACACACATCTATATAAACATGTACATGCATACATATATACATACATACATCTATATAAACATGTACATGCATACATATATACATACATAACACACATACATACATGCATAACACACACACATATATAACGATTGAGTTCTTCTCTCTGTACCACAATTCAGATGCAAATTCTTCTTTCTATATATCCCCTAAAGAGATGTCTGGTGTAATCTCCAGAATAGGTGTGACTATGGAGTTTTCTCAGTTTTTCCTACAGTTCCAGGATTATTTGAAGTACATAATATATATCACAGCAGAAATGCAAGACCCTGTGCTGCAAGTCCCAACCCTATGATAAGTACACTAAGATTCCTTAAAAAGGGAATTCCAAAACTGACTGTTGTAACCTTTTTTAAGCTTTTTACAGGGGTCTTCACATCACTGCATTGTAGTCTTGTGTTCCGCTATGAATACTGAATATTAAGATGCTTCTACATGTCTGCTACAAGGATGAGATCTTACTTCTTACATGTGCTGGTCCACACATATGTATGGATTTCACATGGTACATGTAATTCAGCTCCATGGAAATAGTGCACACTTTCTGTAAGGGATTCCAATATGGTTTAAAGTACTTGCACCAGTAATTCCCAGTAAGAAAGCATTATGATCTCTTACAGCAGGTGGTATTTTGTATTTCATGGAACAGAATCCTCTGCTGGTAAAATGTCCATTGGGACAGAATCTTATGTTGGTGAAATGCCACCAAATCTTATTTTACACTGCCAGGGTTTTGTTAAATTAAGATGATGGATCATTAGAGTTAAAGGCAAAAATTAGAGTTAGTGGTTCATTAATATGCCATAAAATTCCATGTCATGGCATATTAAGCTAGAAACTTCTTACTTCTATATGAAGGGCAGTATTTACTTAAGCAGGACCCTCACAGTTATGCTAGTATAGTGCATAATTGTTGTCAGTTTACATCTTTTTCTTTCTGGACATTTTGTTTCTATTTTCTGTTCTTTTTGGCCAATGCCTCTCCATTTTTCAGCCAGCTTCAGGTACCCTCCTTTCTTTAGTTAGCATCTTTATCAGTCACCCCAGCTTATCTCAACAAGATGGAGTCATAGACATATGTGGTGTCATGGGTCTATATCATATAACCAAAGGTTGAAAATGTCGAATGCTCGAAACAGCGAAAATGCCAGAACTCGAACTCCTTATTGTGGGGAGGGCTGTGCCACCCACACTCCCCACTAAATATATATTCCAACTCTGAGATCGCACTACAGTGAGGAAAGGGCAAATATTCCAATCTTCTCTGTTCTGCAATCTCAATAAAAGAACTTTGAGTTCCGGCATTTTCGCTCTTTACAGCGTTCAGCATTTTCATAGGTTGGTACTAGGCTATCGGCCCTAGGGCCTATACAAGCCTAGCCATAACAATTCCCTGGCTATTACTTCCCATACTATTTACTTCCCTGGACCCCTGTCTAGCAGCATTCAAACATATGATATAGACCCATGTGTCATATTAGTTAGTGAAACTTCAGTATTATTCCTCATCAAGCGAAGGTTCTGTAGCAGTCAGAACCCTCAAAAGTAGTTTTACTCATGTGATTCTCATCATACCCCCCCATTCTGGATGGTACATTGACATCCAGGGATGCTCATGTGTCTACCATAAGCCATAACTACAACAGTACACAGCAGGTCATGTGGCCCCAATATTTGTCAGTGGTCCCAGTGTGCTACCATAAGCAACCTTCTCCTCTACATAGGAGATACTGTCTTTGCCCATCAAACTGGCCTTATGGAGTATGGTATCAGGTAACAAAAACAGGCCACCAGAGTCACAGTATGATTTCTTTTTGAGCATTATCTCATTTATGACCTGAGCTGATATTCTAGAGTTCCTTTCCAAGGATCTGGCTTTAAGTATTACTGACACTGTTTGTTTTTTTTTACACCAAATCGTTTTACAGAATGCAGACTAAACACCTGTATTTTAGGCCCTGTGTCAAACTACTCATTTCCTGTTTATGCTCACATACTGTCCAAAACTGGCATTAGTTTGTGCTGTTTTTTATTTCCACCACCCCAAGTTGTTTGTCAACGTAGAAAAAACAAAAGAGTAATTGCAGAAGTCCTCTCAGCAGAGCAGTTAGATTTCTTTCTGTGATGTTGCTTACCAGGGGTATGGAGTGTTTTCTGCTCCTGAAAGGGACATTCAGGATGAGGAAGGGGGAAGCACAAAGAGGCAGCTTTTCTTCCTGTTATTGTGCTGACCGCTAATTATCACCATCAGTGAAGTGTGTGTGTGTGTGTGTGTGTGTGTGTGTGTGTGTGTGTGTGTGTGTGTGTGTGTGTGTGTGTGTGTGTGTGTGTGTGTGTGTGTGCGTGTGTGTGTGTCTGTGTCTTTACATCTGTATTTGCTGTAGGGGGTAAACACATACAGGCATCATGGCACACTTCATTCTCTTATGTCATGGGTAAGTGTATGAGACTCCTCTCACTCACAGGTGACTGGCAGTTCAGAGTTGCTGACTCTTCACATCTACTAAAGTCCATCTCAGACACATCGATCATTACCTGCAGGCTCTTTCAGATGGCTAGCATGGTCCCATTCCTTGCAAGGAGGAGACCCTGATGTGGAACCAGTCCATGACACCTACATAGGTGGTACAGTATTGTCAGAAGCAATGGCAGGACCTGCCGAAGATGTAAGCCTGGTGCATATCTGCATGAAGAAGTCAGGGTGGGACTCCTGAAATTCATCTCCTAAGATGAGAAGACGGAAGCAAAAACAAATAAAGTAGAAGTCAAAACAAAATACTAATATGACTTACCTAGTGAAAACAACACATGTGAGTGTTTCCCTGTCAACTAACAGCCTTTGACTTTTTTTTTTTATTTATATTGCATCCCACATGTTAAAATATCTTTCATCTACAGGAACTTTCAGGTCCAGCAGACTTACCCACAGGCCAATGGTCTGCTCAGCTTTAAAATCCGCTAACTAAAAGGCTTATATTTTCTGTTATGCTTTCCTAATTATAGACTCATACTAACATCATGAACTCTGATTCCCTGTACATTCTTCTAGATAATTCTTTACCTGATAATAATCTCCGGTAACTTATCTATTTTGATATTAAACCATCTCACGTACATTTCTTACTGAATCCATTGTCCCACTTTTATGGGGTTCACCACATTTGTCGTACTCTCTTCTCACACCATCTCCTTTCTGAGAAGCTACTTCATCAGTTATTTCCTAGTCCTGCTCCACCTTAGGAGGTCACAAGAAGGTTTCCTTTTAGTCAATCTTTACCTCCTTCTTTGTACTTGTTTCTTCTACCATCATCATACAAGGCACCTCATGTTTCCACCTCCAGTGGCTTTTCTATCCCCCTTCTGTTTTTTAACATCATAGTCCTTTTCATTGATTTGAATATTGCCATCACATTTTGTGAAATGCACATTTCAGTGTTCTTCCATCCCATACTGAAGGTCGCCACCCCATTCATAATGATCAGCTCTGTCTGGCATGTTTCATTCACTGGTCCCTTCCTTACTTCTTACTGTCATCCACTGCTGAAGCATTCAGAGTTGAAATGCATTAATGCTCTGTATGCCAAACCACTTCATTTTTTTCTCATATTTATTTTACTGATTTGTTACCAAGTAAGCCAATTTTGGTCTGCTTTCTGATTAATTAACTCATCTGAGGCATTCCAAATGTAAACAGAGGCTAAGGGGATCAAACTCAAGGCTACAGGATAAAGCTCATTAGTAAAAGCTCATTAGTAGCTCATAGCTATAATACTCTGTACTGCCTGCCAGACAATCCTAATCCTTTAACTGTCAGTTAATAATCCAAGTCATTCTTTTTGTCCATGTGTTAATGAAAAATTAAAATACACATTTCTTCTTCCTCTGGAACCCGTGTCAGTATGTGTAATTTTTGTCATCTCTTTTTTTGTGTCACTACCACTCGTAGGTTCGTGGATACGTGTTAGGCTAGCTACCCTTGAGGGCTATATTAAGCCTAGCCAGTATCCCTCAAAGGTGACAATCAAAAGCTTTTCCTTGTGCTAACCCCCCTTAAGTTTTATTCATGTATACATGTTTCATAAGTGAATACCAGGCAAAGTGCCCTGTAAGGCCATTTTGAGCTTAGCCAACATCTTGAGGTCCAAATTAAACCCTGTATCTTGTGTCTATGAGGTGAAGACTTTTACCATTATGCCAAATCCATCCCACTCCATGGCCCATAGCCCTGACTACACTTAGTAGGCCTAACACCACCAATTTTGCACCATTCTGCTGTGCCTTCCTCCTTTTACTATAACCTGATGCATTCCAAAATAATCTGTAAAAATGAAAGTGCTGTATTTCACCGTTTCTGTGAAATCAAACACCAACATACATTTTGTACCAATTACTAATGCGAAAGTTCTGGTTATCCTATTTAAGAATTCTCACAACAGCAATCATTCTGTCATACTGTGTGTGCAAGCACAGCCTTTGCTAATTTTTAACAGTAAATATGGAAGTTATAATAAAATCAGAAGTAAAGTAAATCTAACCTTTTGAAAAGCCTGATCTGAGTAAAGGTTTTAGTGTGGGCAGAAAGAGATGTATTATTTAACATATGATAATTTTAAGAAATCCTTCTGCTGGATAGCTCTGTGTTGTCATGGGGTAGTATTGCCATCTAGTGACCAGATTGAGGAACTGTCCCTCTCTGAAAGAATTTGTACATTGACTTTTAAATCTCAATAAAGTTGTCTATTTGTTTGGTATTTATAATGTAAGTTAATAGGAAGGTAAGTATTAAAAACCTATCAGTGTACATTTCAGATAATACATTATAGCTTCAGTCCTCAGTTACAAGCCATCATTCATTTGTATGCAGCAAAGAATTTTCAAACATTTTTGTGTACTGTTCAAAAGAACAATTCAGGTGTTGTACCCCTTAAAAAGTATGCAGAGATTCTTCACTTTTTACTTTATGCATATTGTACTAACAATTTCACCATTCACAAGAATGTAAGCTGATGCAGTTTCTGCATTCCCTAAGCCAGAAGAAATAGATCTGAGGAATTTTCCTACAGTTCCTTTTCAAAAGCTGCTTTCAGAAAGTCCAGCTGCTGTCCATAGGTTCATGTTTGTGTCACACACCTACAGTACAGGGTTTCAAACCCCTGACTGACAATGTATTGCTATAACATGTCTATGCAGTTATTGCATGCGGCACATAGCTTACATTAGCATAGAATAAGAATAGTAAGCTGCTTTATGGGGAGGGAAGCCATTTCCATAGAAGTGTTATCCTATGTGATACCTACCTATCCCTCCAGAATGTTCCAATAATCTTGCAAAACAGATTGAGGTCCCTTGAGAAGTTGTTTCTGATACAACTTGACTTCCAAATGTGTAATAGGTCTGATAAAAAGGGTCTGTTGAGGCTCTATTTGCAAGTGTTGGCTGATAATAATAAAAGAGAGTGAATGATCATATGTGTGCTCTTACACTGACGTTGTTGGTGTGGAGAGGTCAAGAGAGGTCATGTGACCATGTGCTTTATAATAAAGGAGGAAGCGAGGGTCAGTCCCCTCTTCTGTTTTTAACAAGATTGATTGCCTTCACATGTGTTTATTTTCCTCTGTAAATGTATGCCTAACCCGACTTTCTTACCCTTAAGATGATACCGCCAACAGGTTATGGGCCCAGGAGGGAAGTAGGAAGCAGATGGCATAGACTATGTTTCGACGGAGATGAGAAGAATTACGAGTTGTGAGAGACAAAGTTTCTGGGACACCTGCGCTTGCTAGAACTGAAAGACGCCATTTTGCAAAATGTGCAGCAAGACGCAGAGGATGACGAGAATGAAGATGAAGGCGACGATGAGAAAAATTAGGAGGCATGTGCAGAACTAATACAGTTCTTAGACGACAAAAGTTTGTCCCTTATTATGAGAGAAGCCACAGACGACAGTAGAGAAGAGCTTCAGATCCTGAGAGACCATTATGCAGGGAAAGGGAAGCCATGGGTAATTAGCCTATACACAGAATTAACAAGCCTCCAGAAGGCTGCCAGTGAAAGTGTCACAGACTATATTATTAGGACTGAAACAGCCATTACGGCACTTAGAAATGCTGTGGAAAAGCTCAGTGATGGATTACTAATTGCAATGATTCTGAAAGGACTGCCTGAAACTTTTAAACCATTTGCAGTTCACATCACGCAAACTATGAACATACCTAGAAATTTAATGCCAACGTAAGTAATGATAACATGATTAAAGCAAGTGGCCTTGAGAAAAGAGTAAGGCCAGAGATTATATGCTATAGCTGTGGCCAAAAGGGACACAAGGCACGAGAATGCCGGAGAGAATATAAAGGCCAGAGACAGTGGTGTAGTTTATGCAAAAACTCTAGTCACAGGGACAGTAACTGTAGACAAAGGAAGAAAGATAATGTGAAACAAGCAACTGACGTGGATGATCACACATTTATCTTCAGAATAAATGAACATCAAATTTGTGAATTAAAACAGAAAGGATTAATGGTGGACACTGGCACCATGTCATACATAATTAACGATCTGAAAATGTTTAAACACTTTGATGCAACTTTCCAAACGGAGGAGCAAATTGTGGAATTAGCTGATGGGACTAGAACCTGTGGGGTCGCACAGTAGAGAGGTAATGCGAAGGTATGGCTGCTAAACACATAGGGGTGCAAAGTAAAGGTGATGATGACTTGGGCGCTGTATATCCCGATGTATCCACAAAGCATTTTTTCTGTTAAGGCAGCAACGTCCAAAGGGGCCTCAATCAACTTTAAACAAGGAAAGGACCAACTCATCTATAAAAATGCCACCAGGTTTGACATAATTGAATATGATAGACTCTATTATTTAGACGCCTATGATGAAGAAAACGAAGATGAGATACATTATGATGCATCTCAGAGCTGTTATGACATTCAAGCATGGCATAAAATGCTTGGTCACTGTAATTTCGAAGATGTGTCAAAATTAGAAAAAATGGTAAAAGGAATGAAAATTAAAGGTAAAGTTGAGAGACGTAACCTAGACTGTGAAACCTGTACGCAAGGGAAATTTGTCCAGAGCAGAAACAGAGAACCAGATGCAAGAGCAAAAACTGTGTTTGAACTAGTCCATACTGATCTGGCTGGCCCAATTGAGCCAGCAGCAAAGGATGGATTTAAGTACACTTTAGCATTTACTGATGACTACTCAGGTGTAATATTTGTCTATTTTCTGAAAGCCAAGAGTTATACAGTCAAGGCGACTGAAAGGTTTATTGCAGATTCAGCCCCTTATGGGAGGGTAAAGTGTATCAGATCAGATAATGGTACTGAGTTCATGTTAAAAGACTTCCAGTCACTACTGAGTAAATATGTTATAAGACACGACACATCAGCACCTTACTCACCCCATCAGAATGGGACAGCAGAGAGAAACTGGAGAACACTGTTTGAAATGGCAAGGTGTATGTTGATAGAGAGTGACTTACCTAAAGAGTTGTGGACATATGCAGTAATGACTGCTGCTTTTATTCGCAACAGATGTTACAACATGTGTGTGGGGCAGACCCCATTCTTCATGCTAACAGGAAAGAAACCTGATCTTTCTAGGATGAGATAATTTGGATCAGTGTGCTATGCATACAGACAAGATAAAAAGAAGTTAGATCCAAGATGTGATAAGGGTATTTTTGTCCGATATGATAAAAACAGCCCATCATATCTGGTCTATTATCCTGACACAGGAAGGGTCCTTAAACACAGGTTAGTCAAGTTCATTACTAAGAATGTAGCTGAATGCCAGATTCAGACAGACCCAGAAGTGATGGATGAAGATTTTAAAACCAGAAGAAGTGTGCATGTTAAGTCAGAATCAAAAGCTGACAGTCAAATCACAAAAGAAATACAAGTGAATCACACTGAATCTATAATAAATGATGGAGACACAAAAATAAAACAGGAAGAAGAAAGGCAGGATACGCACTACTTTAAAAGAGAGAGAAAACCACCTGCATACTTGAAGGACTATGAGTGTAAAGCTGAAAACGACGATTGTGTGACAGTTAATGTTGACTATTGTTACAGACTAATATGCAACACACCATAGAACTTTAAAGAAGCCATGACTTCATCTAACTCGGAGAAGTGGGTCAAAGCTATGAGGAACTTAAGTCTTTAAAGGAAAATAACACATTTACACTCACCACACTGCCAGAAGATAAAAATGCAGTGGGGGGTAGGTGGGTTTTCACTGTAAAAGACAATGCAGATAGTACTGAAACTTACAAAGCCAGATATGTGGCTAAAGGCTACAGTCAAGTCTCTGGTATAGACTATAATAAAACATTTGCACCAACTGCAAGTATGACATCTGTATGAAGTCTAATGCAGATGGCAACTCAGCACGATTTAGAATTGCACAAGATGGATGTACAAACGGCCTATTGACATGCTTCTATTGACTGTGAGGTATATATGGAGCAACCTGAAGGTTTTGAAAAGAAATCAAATGATGAAACATTGGTTTGTAAATTGAATAAGTCATTGTACAGATTGAAACAATCAGGGCGTGACTGGAATAAAATGTTGCACGATTATCTTTGTGAAAATAGTTTTATCCAAAACCCCACAGACCACTGTGTATACACTAGACAAGCTGAAAATGAGAAAACAGTCCTAATTATATGGGTTGATGATCTCATTATAGCAGCTAGTGACAATGAATCACTAAACGATGTAAAAGAAATGCTCAAAGCTAAATTTAAAATGAAAGATTTGGGAAAGCTAAGACATTTTCTAGGCATTGACTTTACCCAGAATAGTGGTGAAGTAAAGATGAACCAAAAGAGGTACATCACAAACATTCTTGAGAAATTTGGTATGTCTAATTGTAAAGTAAGAAGTACCTCTTCTGAACAAAAAACAAACTTTGAATGTGACAGTGAATCTACCGATCCAAGAAAATATTGTGAGCTTGTGGGTAGTTTGATATATGTTATGACAAGCAAGAGACCTGATCTTAGCTGGATTGTAAGTAAACTTTCACAATATTTGTCACAACTGAGTGAATCTCATTTAACACTAGCCAAACGTGTTAAGATAATTAAAAGGTACATTGGACAGACAGCTGTGTTACAGGAGAAGTGAAGAGAAACTTCAGCTTATAGCATACAGTGATGCAGATTGGGCAACAAATCAAAATGATAGGCGTAATACAACAGGTTATTCTTTAGCCTTAATAGAGACGGGCCTATTATTTCATGGAAATCAAAGAAACAACAAATGGTGGCTTTATCTACATGTGAGGCAGAGTGCATGGCAATGGCAGCAACAACACAGGAGAGTTTGTACCCTTGTGCAGCTGTTGAGTGAAATGGATGGAGAGTGCAAGTGTGTGCCAATAATAATATTTGACGACAATCAAGGAGTATTCGCTTTGTTGAAGAATCCAGTAAGCCGACAGAGATGTAAACATGTTGACATTAAGTATCATTTTGTTAGAGCAGCACTTAATGATGACAAAATAAGCATTGAATATTGCCAAACAACGGACATGGTTGGAGATATCTTTACTAAACCTGCTACGAAACTGAAGATTGAAAAGTTTATGTATTACATATTTGGAATGTGAAGAAAAGTTATCCAAAATATGTTCTTAAAATGTATTTAATAAAAAGCAAGTGGGGGTGTTGGCTGATAATAATAAAAGAGAGTGAATGATCGTATGTGTGCTCTTACACTGACGTCATTGATGTGAAGAGGTCAAGAGAGGTCATGTGACCATGTGCTTTATAATAAAGGAGGAAGCAAGGGTTGTTCCCCTCTTCCGTTTTTAACCAGATTGATTGCCTTCACGTGTGTTATTTTCCTCTGTAAATGTATGTTTAGCCCGACTTTCTTGTCCTTAAGATAATACCGCCAACAGCAAGGCAGAGGTCACCTCTCAGTAGATTTTATGATAAAAGATTCAAGGCTTTGAGATAGTCTGTGTAGTTTTTATGGTTTAGTTCACTGATTTTCTTACTGAGGAAGCGTTATGATCATCCCAGCTGTGCAATGAAAAATGACTTCCTTACAGTGGTGGATATATGGTGATCAAAGGACAGTTCTTTGTCAACAATGTTTACCAAATGTGGAACTATGGGATCAGTTTTCAGTGGGATATAGTCAATGTGGTAGTCAAAAAGGGAGTAATGTTTGCCAAAAGATAAGACTATACATTTCTTGGCATTTAGTTTTAGTCTATGGTTTTGGGAACAGCTGTTTGTCTGGGACAGACCGTCTTGTATGAGCCCTCTGTCCTCTGGGAAGTTTATGATGTCACCAAGTAATTTGGTCCACCATAATCCCTTAATATTAACTTTGACCTCCAAGAAGTAAATGCCAAAGAGAAGTGGCCCAAGAAATAAGACCTGGGTCACTCCACTAGTGACAGGTGTGTTGGAGGTAGACCCACCCATCCTTACTTTCTGTGCTCTACTTGTGAGCCAGCTTGCTATCCAGTGAGTTATAGAAGGGTTAATATTTTGTTGGGAGAGTTTATCTATGATGCCTGAGTTTGAGGTGGTTTTGAATGTCTTTGCAGAGTCCAGATGGGCAGTGTGCACTGATTTGCTCTCATTCATTGCCTCAGTGACTTTTTCAAAGAAGTCAACCAGGTTAAGTTGACAGGACATGCCCCTGAAGAATCCAAACCAGAGTTGGATCATGAATCTGTAGGTCACTTACATCTCTATTTATTGGTTTCATAATGATCCTTTCCATAGCCTTGAGATGAGGCTGGTCAGGCTGCTCTGCTACGTACAAAACCCTGACCCAGAATCAGGTCGTCTACGAATGATTTAGCACCCGGTTCCCCACGAACGTGCGGTGCACTGCTGGAGAGAGGCGGCCCCCTTCCGTCCGCGCTCCGACCCAGTGACGAGTGGTCTGTTGTAGCCTCACCTTTGTGTGAGGGAATGACTGATGCTGCTCTACATTCATGAAGCATAAAACCTGTGCAAAGGATAATGTTGAGTAGCCTCTGAAGGGGCTCTGACAATTCATGTTTCAGGCTACCCAGTAGACACTCTGCTATGTTATCTGGCCCCACAAACATAGTGTTGTTGGCCTTGAGAACTTGTTCTTGGGAAATTTGAGGAGAGAGTAAATGTGAGTATTTGATTTGAGAATATTGGAGGGGAAAGGGGGGTGAAGTTGGAGCTGAATTTCTCTGCTAGTGGTTTGGCTATGTACTCTGGCACTGAGTATGTGATATAATTTCGCTCTGTACAGTGCTGGACATTGTTTCTGAGATTTCTAATAGAGTTAAGGAAGGCTCTCTGGTTATCTTTTGCTCGGGTGGATATTTATGCCTCATATCTGGCTTGGCTTGATTTGATCGGGATTCGGAGTTCCTTATTTAATTTTGCAAAAGCCTTTTTAGTTTCTTGACAGTTAATTTGTTTTTACATTCAATGATTTTTTTTGATACTTTATTATAGAATCTGTTTATATTAGGGTTCCACCATAGGGGTTTATTTTTCAGTTCTGCATTGTATTTATTTCTGAGGGAGACAGATGCATCTGTGCAACTTATTTACATGTGTGTAGAACTTGACAGTAAAAGATTCTGCATAACCAGTGGGATCATCAAGGTGGAAGGGGCTTTTGAATTTAGCAAGGTTATCATTCAGTTTTAACAAATTAACCTTTGCATTGACTGAATACTGAGGTATGGGAGGATGCTTTTGGCATATCCCACATGAGAAGAGAATAAGCTACTAGTGACAATGTAGAAGAACAGAAGGGACATCCATAACTGTGAGCAGTACAGGATTATCAAACTGCTGTCACACTGCATGAAAGTTCTGGAGATGGTGATTGATAAGTATGTAGAGAGGTAGAAGGTAAGACGGGAGATGAGCAGTTCAGATTCAGATCAGGATGCATTACAACTGACCCAATGTTTGCAGTGAGAAAGATAGTTGAGAAGAAGGTAGATATCAGGAAACAATCCAACCAGGCATTCCTAGACTTGGAGAAATCATATGACAAGGTCCCAAGAAAGCTGATTTGGGCAGTACTGCAGAGGTTTGAAGACCCAGAAACATTAGCAGAATTAGTGAAAGCTATGTACAAGGACCCAATGACTGAAGTAAGAACAGTGTTTGAACTCTCAGAGGGATTGTTAGTGGGAGTGGGTGTGCACCAGGGTTCAGCTGTTAGCCCACTGG
>NC_056733.1:1066566570-1066599070 GCF_019279795.1 Protopterus annectens
TTCGAACTTGTAATATGTTTGATCTACTGAAGTAGATCTATATATATATATATATATATATATATATATATATATATATATATATATATATATATATATATATATATATATATATACACACACACACACACACACACACACACATATATATATATATATATATATATATATATATATACACACACATATATATATATATATATATATATATATATATATATATATATATATATATATAGGTAGATATAGAGATATATTACATATATACAAAATATGGACATTTCAATAATAGTTATTCAATCCACATGGAAAAATCTGCTACTAAAGTTATAATCAACCTGTTTTCTTTATTGATAAGAATAGTTATGCCATCCCACTTTGTTCACAGAGTTTGATTTGATATAATATGATAATTGTTCTAGTTGCAGGCATGTGATTAATAACCAATGTTATACTTCGGCTAACTCCTCACAGGTTTTTCAGAAATAGCACCTTATAACGTGTTATAGTCAATGAGCTATATATCTGGTTGCCTGCATATGTTATACTTGTTACATAGGAGAAATGGATATTAGCCAACTGTTCAGTGAAAATAAAAAGTAGTAAAGAAAGAAATTAAGATTGAAACTGTGGAAAGTGTGTAGTTAAACAAGTACGCACTTCTCCAGCAGCTTTAGTATTTTAATGCATTAACTATAACAGTGCATGGTTTTGTTTATTTAGAGTAGCCAATGTACTTATTCTTAAAGTTAAAAGTTAATGTTTGCTAAAAGCATGCAAACTGTTTTTTTTATTGGGGGGGGGGACATTTGTATTAGCATGGTTAAGCTTAACTTTATAATAGGTAATACCTGTGGATGTATACATCAAGTTGGGGCAACTGCTCCTATTTGGAAGGGAAGACTGAATTTTGGAAAGTTTTGGAAATGTAACCTGGGCTCAAATAGAGATGAGACGAACCAGCTGTATACAAGATCAGCCTGGTAATCATTAGTGTGCACATGTAAGCTGCAGGATAGAGATATGTATTCAAAAGAAATGTCATGTATAATAAGGTGGAGTAATAGCTTTTTTAATCAGAATGGCTACTTTGTCAATAATAATAAGGAATGTAAATAGCATGATGGGTTAAGATAAAAAGCAAAGCATTTTGAATCATATTAAGAAGTGTAGGATGCAAATAGTAATGTTACAAGAGGCACATTTGAATATAAATGAGTACATGAATTTGACAAAGAAAGGATCTCATGGTGGGCATTCCTCAGAATAACATGGACAAAGGGGATTAATAGTACTAATTGTGAGAGGGACTCCAACAGTTATAGAAGAGGGAAAAAGACAATAATAGTAGAGTTGTATAATCAAGGAGTTATTGGCAGGGAAGAAGGATTACACTAGCATGCATTTATACTCCACCTAAAACTGCTGTTGCAATAATAATATAGAAACAAAATTAAACTACTTGTTCTTATTTCTTCATTAATATTAATGGTAATATAATAGCTACTCTAGGAAGGGGTGGGTGTAAACAACAGAGAAATGGACTGTTTCCATTATATAAAGAAAAACCTATGTAGGTGTCAAAAATAATATGAATTGATTTAGGCTGGCATTAAAAGAAGAGAAGTTATAATTTTTGGTCGCTTGTTCTTAACTGTAATCTTTGTACACTTTTTGTATTTTATTGAAAATTCTGTAATTATAATAACTTAACAGAGTTGAATAATGGTTCATAGGTTCATAGGTGTATACTGGACTAACAACCACAGGGGATCTTTATAAGCCTAGCCTTACAGCCCTAAATGTTATTTTAAGGGGTATATTTAAGTTAGGGCATAGATTGTCAAGCAATTACACACTGCCACTGTCCATTAGAAACATAGGTGCCAGACCAGTGGTGAATTTCTAATTTCTCCTCTGCCGGTCAAGGTTACGCTTGAATAGGGTTAGGGAAGAACTTTGCTTCACATGGATGGGAAGCCTGTTCCAGAGAAGGGGTATTCTCAGAGAGATGTACTTGTCCCTCCAACATGTCCTAATAATGTCACAGGCAAGGTGTAAGGCCTTGGATTGGGTAGTTCTGATGCTATTTGTTTTGCAGCTATGCAAGAGGTCCATCAGTGCTGGATCCAGGGATGCCTTGCATGCCAAACACAGATCAACTCTCAATAGTCTGTAGTGGACAGAATATAAGGAATATGGCTTTGTATTCCTTTTGTGAGGAACCTCTATGAACATTCCAGTTGCTGCATGTGCCTTGTCAGGTATATACCAAAGGAGCCATTGTACTCAATGATCAGCCTGAGGAAGACTGAATACAATGGGGCAATGAATTCCTTGGACTTAGATGCCATACCATTGCTTATAAGTTGAGCAACATAGAATGGTTTCCTTACTACTTTAGACAAATGTTGGTCAAAAGCTAGGTTGCTGTCTTCATGTGTCCCCAAATCCCTGACAACTGGGGATACTCTTAGGGGTGTGTTATCAATGAGGTAGTTTCCTGGGGTAGCCAACGGCTCAAAGGGAATTATTATACATATATTGGCATTGTGTTTTAAACCATGGCTCTTGAACCAGTCATTTGTCTGTGTTAGCCCTTCTTGGAGGTTATTAGTGTCTTGGAGGTTGTCTATGACAGCTCCTAGTTTGCAATCATCTGCAAACGTGGTCAGCCAGAGGCCTTTGATGTTGGCCTTGACTTCTGAGAAGTAGAAGCCAAAAAGGAGTGGACCCTGCACAGATCCCTAAGGGACTCTGCTAGTGACCAGCCTCTTTGTGGAGGAGAATTCCCATATCCGAACTTCATGGGTTCTATCAGTGAGCCAGCTGGATATCCAGTGGCTGACGTAGGAGTTTGTACTCAATTTAGTGAGCTTGTCTACAATGCCCAAGTGGGTATTGTGTTGAATGCCTTGACCGGGTCAAGGTAGACAGTATGCACCATTTTGTCCTTATCCATTGCTTTGGTGACCCTCTTGAAGAAATCCATCATGTATTTTGCACACTTGTCTGTATTTCCTAAGAAATTCTGTAATAATAATAATAGCTTAATGGTGAACTATCAAGGACAGTTTTGAGTAATAATATTAAACTTATATGTGGTTCTAGTACTGGAAACTTAAAAAGTTTAATAAATAAAAGTAGAATATAATTTTTTCTGTTTTTTTAAAAATGGCCCAATGGTGGTAAAGGGTGGGAAATCAGGCTTATTTAAGTGCAACAGGTGGGACTACAGCCATAACCTGTTGGAGTTTGATCTTGGCAGGAGTTGGAGAGAGTGTACACTTCCAGGCACAGCAGTGGGGAATTCTGGAGTCCAGGGTCATGGTTGGACTCCTTGTAAAATACCATGATGTCCGGCTCCTGCGGGGCTAGTACCAGGGGTCGGAATACAAATCGGAGGCCTGGAACCAGATGGCACACAATCTCATCAGTGCAAATGGTATCCCTTGCACAGGTGAGCAGGTGCGTCTTCATTATGATGACCTGAAGCATCATAAGGGAGAGCTCTTGGCCACCTAGGTCCAAGATGGTAGAGACAAGAATGTCCCACCAGTTTGTAACTATTGTTATCATTGTTTTACCAATTTCTACTCTGAATGTGTGATAGACAGGTACGCATAATGGTGTGTTTCTCTCCCCATAGCTGCAGAAGATAGAGCTCGCAACCTGGAGGCCCATGCAGGGCACCAAGTGAGGATGTGCTGAGAGTGTGGTGAGTACAGATGTATCTTGCAATCTATAGTCATATATTAGTAACTGCCAGTAGGTATATTTAGTTTTGATTGTACTGCAATGAATGTGGTCATAGACCTGGACTGATATAAGTGAGTAATGCCATATACAGTTCAATAAAGATGAAAGCATGAACCCGGATAATTTTAAAGAAATAAAGTCACTACTGCATTAATAAGGTTAAAGAAATACATTTCTACTGCCTTAAAATGTATAACCATTGCACACACATAGACAAGACAGACACACTGCTACAAGACAGTATAGTTACAAACACACACAGAGCTGCCCTTTCTGAGATTAGAACCCCTACCTATCTAGTAGTATATACTATAGTACTAAGTACTTATCACATGCACCACAGAGCTTATGTGTTTTACAAGTATTTGTCACTGCTGTTAAGGTGGATGACATCAGCAGACCCTGTAAAGGAGGCCAATGGGCGGGTTGACAGGCTTCAAAATGTATAACCATTGCACACAAATAGGCGAGACAGGCAGCTATATAGATACATATATAGCTATATATATAACTATATATATATATATATATATATATATATATAACTATATATATATATATATATATATATATATATATATATATATATATATATATATATACTGATAGATTAGGGTAATCATGTCTGAGGGGGATAGAGAGAGACAGATACATATACATAGCTGTCTGTATGCACAGAGATATATTCACATCTTACTTCTTTAGGCAGAAGCATCAAACATGGGACGATACTAGTGTGACAGTCAGTAAGTCCAAGGTGACTCCAGGCCAGACCTACCTGTACTCCAGTCCGGGATTTTGCGTGCTACAGCCAAGGCTGCTGCACCTGATTCAGTAGTCCAGCACATCCCTGATATTATGTCCAAGGGATTCCCCGGCTGTGAGCTGCATGTAATATCTGAGTCATACCTAGGGTGTGCATAGGTTGTAGTACATATGTCTGGTACATATGTCTGGTACATATTACACAGCATTGTGATTTTATGGTACATCAATGGCAAATCATTGTAGATCAGTGTTAGGAACTGATGAGAGACATTTGAGTTACTGACTGCATACACAGCAGGGAACCCATGCTACTGCTCAACTTGTTATTCTCTGCACTTTTTACATTTGCCTGCCCAGTAGTTAATCCTTCTCCTTATATGTGGGCCTTTGTCCTTCTCCTGTTCATGGCTGTGTCCGTATTTCCTGCTCTAAGTAGTTGTAGATATGCTGTGACAAGGGTACATGATGTAAGTGAGTAACAGGGTTACAGACTTCACACTTCTGACTGTACATGTTTATCAGGATGTCCAGCATTCTGCCCCATATGTCTGCTCTGCTCCTCAGATAGTTGTGTATGTTTGGTAATATACCAGTACATGGTGCCACTTAATATACCACTACATGGTGCCACTGACTTGTGGTAGATACTGACACAGTTGCATGATGGCCTTTACATCCTGCTGCTACTCTGACTTGTTACAACCTGCTGGTATACTAGCCACCTTTTAGGTTACTCAGAGCATGTGTAATGTCCATAGTTGTGGCCTCCTGTCCCTCCATTGTCTCTGGCTTTGTCCAGCTTTCTTGCAGTAACAAATATAGCAATATTGACAGTCTGTGGGACTCCTACCATAGGAGTGCCTCACATGCAAAATTGTAGATGCAGATGGCTTTGAAGCATGAATACCATCAACTGTGCTAATGTATTTAGCCACTAAGCTACACCAGCCACCAGAAAGTGATGTTTAATTCCTGACACTATCAACAACAGACAGACATACACTTTGACCCCTGCATATTGAGGAAATAGAAAATGTCACCAGGTTGTTTGGGAGAGCCCTGGGATTGTGTGGTCTGCTGCTATAACCTTGCAAACATACTGTTGCTGCAGCTGTATGGGAACATGGCTGTGTTGGGGATAGGGAACTCTAGCATTGACATTCATGTTTCTGCCCTATAATCCCACTGTTTGGCAAGTCCCTCACATAGTGCAGTGGGTTTTGCTGTCTTGTGGCCTACTGCATATTATGGGGTAGCCAGTATTGCAAAGAGTTCCTGTTGTCCCACATAGCTGTTAGTTCTCTGCAGGTAGCCCAGTAGCTCTCTCTATTCTCTTACATACATGCGGCAGGTCCATACATACACCACCATAGTCTAGTACCCCGTACATCTATTGTAAAGAAGAGTGACTTACCTTGTGCCTGCAGCAGTTGAGTTAGTGCTTCAGGGCTGACTGTCAGATGCACACAGTACACAGACAATACATGGTAAGGTACAGGTTGTGTGGTGTGCTTGGCATCCTTTTTACTATGTATGTGAGTCAGAGTGAGGTGTCAGTGCATGTGCTATGCATTGCCTCTTTGCCAAGGTCAGGGCATACTGGGCACACCTACATCTGCCTACAGGAACAGGCTCAGGGTGGGTTCCTCCTCTGAGTCCCCCTGTGGCTGTGGAAACCTTGGCACTGGTGGGGGGCTTTGTGTCCCTTCCCTGCAATGTTCCTGCGGCAGCTGTTTCTGCAGGATCATATTGTGTAGCATGGCACATACTGTGAACATCTGTGCACATGTGGCTGGAGAGTACTGCAGGGCTCCACCAGATATATCGAGGTAGCAGAACCATGACTTGAGCAGCCCAAATATATGCTCTATGATGTTCCTAGTTTGGGCATGTGCCTCATTATGGCATTCTTTGGTAGGTGTTCATAGGTTCATACTAGGCTATCTGCCCTAGGGCATTTATAAGCCTAGCCAGAGTATGTTTGGCTTTCGCCACCCATTTTAAATTAATTTTGCTATGCCCTTTTTCGAGGTTAGTATACTGTGCCTCTGTCTAACAGTGACACAGAAGTGATACCCGGGGTAAACCTACGATCTCCCATCCACTCATCAAGATTCCTCTTGAAGAGAGTCAATGAGGGACTCTGCCTAACCTGGACTGGGATTTTATTCCAGAGTGAAGGGAGCCTCTGGGTTATGAATCTGTCCCTCCAGCATGTCCTATTTATTTCAGTGCTGAGGTTCTAGTCTCTTGAGCATGTAGCTCGATGGGATTTGGATTTTATGAGGTGCAGCATGTCCCTTAATTCTGAGTTGGACATGGCTTTATACGTCAGGCATAGGTCGCCTCTGAGCAGGCGGTATGCCACTGAGTAGAGCTGGAGTTTCTTTAACCAGGCAGCATATGGTATCTGTTTGAGCCCTTTGATCCTCTTGGTGAGGTACTTTTGGGGTCTTTCCAGTTGCTGCAGGTGTTTGGTAAGGTACATCCCAAAAGGGGCATTGTACTCGATTATGGGCCTGATGAGGGATGAGTAATGAGGCACGATGACCTCTCCTAATCTAGATGTGAATCCCTTCATGATTAGGTGGGCTATATAAAATGTTTTTCTAACCACTTTGGCCACGTGGTTGTCAAATGAGAGATTGCTATCAACTTGGGTCCCCAGGTCCCTAATTACTTCTTCTGTACTTAATGGATTACCACCTGTGTGGTAATTTGTGGGCACTTTGTTTTGCCAAAGGGATGAATATACACTTTTGGCATTTAGCTTGAGGCCATGGCTCTGGCACCAGTTGTCTGTTTCTATGAGGCCCTTTTGGAGGATGCTTGTGTCGGCTGGAGAGTCGATTATGGCACCCAGTTTGCAGTCATCTGCGAACTTGGTCAGCCACAGTCCTTCTGTGTTGGCCTGTACCTCCGAGAAATATATACCAAACAAGAGAGGTCCCAGGACTGAGCCTTGTGGGACACCACTTGTAACTGGATTGGAGTCCGACATGGCTCCAGCAATTCTAACCATGTGGGTTCTGTCCTTGAGCCAGTTTGCAACCCATCTAGTGACATAGGGGTTTATATTTAAGCTGGTGAGCTTATCTATAATGCCCAAGTGGGGTATTGTATCGAAGGCTTTTGCGAGATAAAGGTAGGCTGTGTGGACCACCTTCCCTTCGTCAATGGCCTTGGTGACTGTTTCAAAGAAGTCGACCAGGTTTAAGAGGCAGGATCTGCCCTTAACAAAGCTGAACTGGGTAGGATCCAGTGTCTGTAGGTCCCCAATATCTTTATTTATGAGGTCCATGATGATCCTTTCCATAGCTTTGCAGACCAAGCTAGTCAGGCTTATGGGGCGATAGTTTCCAGGGTCCGTTGAGGCACCACCTTTGTGGAGAGGGACCACTGTTGCTGTATGCCACTCTTTGGGTACATATCCTGTAGTAAGGCTGAGATTGAACAGTAGTTTTATGTTTGGGTTTAGCTCTTCTTGGAGTTCATGTAGGATGCAGCCTGGGACACCGTCTGGTCTTATTGATGCTGTGTTTTTTGCTTTGGAGAGGGCGGCTCTTACCTGAGCATCTGAGATGTCAGGGGGGCAGCACTCTGCTGGGATAGATATTTGCCCTTTTGGTGGGGAGGAGTTTGCGCTGAACCTGTCAGCTAGGATGTTGGCAATGTCTGTGGGTTTGGTGTATTTTTTGTCATTTTGGACTAATTCTGAGCATATCTGGGAATTCCCACCCAGGTTCCTAACATAACTAAAGAAAGCCTTGTGATTATCCTTAGTGTCCTGTGCAATTTTTCTCTCGAAGCTGGCCTTAGACGATTTTATGAGTGCCCTTAGTTTTTTGCTAATACTGATCAGAGATGCCTTCCCTTTTTGGGATTTTGCTCTATCATGTAGTAGCTTCCTCCTTCTATTGTATAGTTTGTTTATGGCTGGGGTCCACCAGACAGGACGTCTGCCTTTGGAGGATTGGGTCTTGGTTTTATTTGGGATTGCATGATCCATGCATTCCTGAAGGTGTTCATAGAATGCATTTATAAAGGATTCTGCAGTCTGGGCCGTATTTTCCACAGGCCCAGGGGCTTTGAAGGATTCCACCTCGGTTTTGAGGAATGTGAAATTTGCTTTAGAGAAGTTTTTCAGTGTGGTTTTCTGGGCATGGGGTGGGGTCGGGATGTGAATATCCAGTGAGATCAGTTTATGGTCTGATCTCACCAGTGAGGGATACACTTCTGGTATGGAGCATAGAGTCCCCATGTTGGAGATGATCAGGTCCAGTATGTTTTCCCCTCTTGTGGGAGTGGTAACAAGTTGTTCCATAGCATTTGAGTTTATGAATTCTAGGAACCTTTGGGCTAGGGTGTTGGAGCTAGAGTAATGCTCCCAGTCTATGTTTGGGTAGTTGAAGTCGCCCAATATAATGGTGTTTGGAGAGACCTTCATATTTTCCAGTGTTCTCAGGAAGGCCGTGTGGGGTTCCTGTGTTTGGGGGGGGTGGTTGTAGCAGGCTATAAACTGGAAGGCAGTCTTACCCACTGTTAGTTGCACATGGATAGTCTCTGATGCTTCGTGCTTTGCCACCAACCTGGAGGTGTGGGTATCTTTGATGAATATCGATACTCCCCCTCCTTTTGTGATTCGGTCCAAGTTTGGGGCCGAAAAGCATGGTATGAGGTATAACCTGGTAGTGCTGGGGTGCTCTCGGGAGCCCTGAACCAGGTTTCTGTTACTGCACAGATATCGATGTTCTCCATGCTAAGGAGAGTTTCAAGTGCGTGAATATTGAGGTTTAGACTTCTGGCATTGAGTAGCATTACTCTTAGTTTCTTATCCCTTGTGATACCTATGGAGGTGGGTTTGTCTTTTGAGCCTTGCCTAAAAAAGGCACTATGGGGGTAGCAAGAGCCTTTGCCAATATCCGAAAGCCCAGGGGTGACAGGTGCAAGCTGTCCCTAGCGAAACATCGTGGCTTGTCGAGCATATCATCCCAGGCTGACAGGCATTGGATCCCCTTTGAATGACACCAGTACTTAAGCCAATTGTTGTGTGTGTGCATTTCTGATGGGTGTCATCATCCAAGGTTCCAGTGCGTAGCCAGCATCCTCCAGTAGATGGCCATATGGGATGTCCCCCCTGGCAAACATCTGGTACAGCTGTGATGCATGCCAGATGTGGGAGTCATGATAACTGCCAGGGCTGCTGGCACACAAACTTATGATAATGCCCTGGGCATTGCACATGACCTGGCAGTTGATGGAGTGATACTCCTTGCAGTTGACGTAGACCCTACTCTCCTCACCGGGTGGTGCTTTGATGTGCATGAGCAGTCTATGGCACCCAGTACCTCAGGGTAGTGTGCTACATGGTGGAAGAGACACATACTGCTGGCCTTCTCCTCAGGGGTGTGGGATAAATAAATGTGCTCACTGGCATGTGTTTGCATGGCAGCCAGGAACTGGTGGAGTACCCTAAATGAAGATGCCTCTGAGACCTCCATCATGTCCTCAGTTGATCTTTGAAAAGTATTTGTAGCTAATATTCTAAGGGCTACACATATCTTTGTTTCCACTGGGATGGGCTTCCCTCTGTTGGTTCTGGGTCTGAGTTAAGGGCGGCAAAGCTCAGTGAGTTCTTGTAATATGTCCCTGTCCACCCTGTAGCACCCTACAATCTCCAGCTCATGTAGCCCCTGGGAGGTTACCCTGGGCCTGAACACTCTTCTCCTTCTTAGTCTAGACCTACTGTCAGCAGCAGCACTGCCCTCAGCCTCTAGCAAATACAGATGTAGCAAAGAAACAGCAGCCCTTAGCCCTCTGTCAGTTAAAATTCCCAAGTGTGTACTCCAATGGTACAGAGTATGTGGGAAAAATCAGATTGTAGGATGTATGCATACTTTATAGTGGTATGCTACAGATGCAGCCTGTGTGATTGGCTAACTATGATGCATTCCACCTGTCAGGTATATCACTGAGGGGTTTAAATGTCCCAGTGTCTGTGGAACAGGGCTTAACAGTAATTTATACATGACTGGCTTTCCCAGGCTATTTCCTTTTTTTTTAAATGTCCTCCTTGCTAAGCACTGCTGAGCAGCTCGCAAACCCACACCGCTAGTATAAACACTGCTCAGCAGTCTGGACACACCCCCATGCACGGGCATGCTCAGCATAGCTTAAACCAGCTAAAACAACAAAGTTTAGCAGCACTAGACACCCCCCTCACTTAGCTGAGCTGCTCGCAAATGGGCGCCAATCTGCTTAAACATAACGTAACATCCCCCCTTTTGATATCAGCTGCCTCTTCTGTGGACACCAACACAGATCAGGGTCTACACCAGTTTTATCTGCTGACACAGTAGCCCATTTTTGCTTATCAGTAACCCCAGCTCATTTGCATACTGATCCGTGCACACAGCCTGAATGCTTCACTATTCCAGTGTCTGCCTCCTTAGTAACCATTAAAATCTACCATTGTATATACTGCTTGCAACACCTTATAATGCATTATTCTCACATCTATCTTGTTTTTGGATTTTACAATTTTTAATATTTTGTTTGCAAAAAAATCATATGGTTATTAAAAAAAAGTTTTTTTTATTATTTTGCACTATGTTTTGCACATACAGGGCATAGTTTTGCACATATCTGTCCCTAATATGCAATCCCTGCCCTTCTAAATGGGTTTTTACAGCCCCTGTTCAATTTTTGCTTTTTTGTACACTGTAATTTTCCGTATACACTTCGGACATTAACACGGGGTCTGCACGACTACCTATCTGCTTGCCTGATCACTCCAGCACCCTCGTTTGACCTCATTTGCATGAAATTCATCTCCTTATGAGGTGATTTGCATTCCACGGACACTTCTGTGTCAGCACGCTCATGCATGCTCCTCTGCTCTGTTTAATGGATCGCACGGCTGCCGGTTTCCATGTTGGAGCCATGCCACTCTGCCTATATGGAAAATCACTCCATGTAGGCTTTATTGAATTCCCCCGAATATGTAATATATATAATAGATTATTCAAAGCAATGGCAAAACTTTTGTTGAAGTATAATAACAAACCTTAGTATTCTACACTTGAATATAAATGAGTTAACTTGTGGTTACAAAAGAAGATGAATAGTAAAACATCGTAATATGAATAAATCTGATGTGGTTTTCTTGCAGGAAGCACAGTTATTGGAGATAGATACTTCCAGATTTGTATTTAAAAATTATGCTACACTAGCAAACTCCTCTTTTACAGAGAAAATGAGAGGACTGATGATTTTGTGGAACAGTAGTTGTGTTTTACCTACAATAATTTATTGTATTGCAGCTCCATGGTGCAAAGGCAAAAAGCCCTTACTGTACCACTGATGATCTGTATTTGAGTAGCAGCATGGATGCTGAAGGGACTTGACTGGGAGGGGTATCAGTGTTAGCAGCCAACACCAGCTTGCCCATCCAAAGGGCAGAGAGGCAACAACCCAGGCTTGCTGAAATAGCAGCACTGACAGACAGGCAGGGACTGCACTGCAAGTGACATACTGCTTGGCTGTGAGGTTGCACATTCTTAGAAAGTGTGCATGCACATCCTGAAGGCTCACAAGGCTACTGCAGGGTGGAGGGTATAGTGCACACTCTGAAACAGCAATATAACATTTCACCAGTATCCTCAGTATCTTCACTGACTCCAGATGTAGGCCGTGTTCAGCCTGGTGGAGGCTAATGTTGGTCTCGTTGATCTAGTGAACAAGGACAAGGAGAGCAAACAAAAAATTAATAATAATTTCTTGTTTTATAGATAAAGAAAGCATGTTTGAAATGGTAACAGTTCACAGGTTCATAGGATGATACTAGGCTATTGGCCCTTAGGCCCTTATAAGCCTAATCAAGAATTTCACCCATGTTCACACAAAGTCAGCACCTGTTTCCCCTGTCCAGCAGAGAAACAAGTGGGATCCCAGGGGTGTATTTTCTGTTTCCCATCCAGTCATCCAGGTTCCCCTTAAAGAGTACTAGAGATGTACTCTGCTTGACATAAAGAGAGACTCTATTCTACAGATGGGTGAGTCTTTGGGACACAAATCTATCCAGCCAACAAGTTATATTAATGTCACAGACCAGGTTGAGGCATTGCATGTGGGTTGCACAAGTGGAGTTTGACTTACAGATATGCAGCAACTCCATCAAGGCTGGGTCTGAGATGGCCTTGTATGCCAGACACAGGTCACCTCTGAGCAGTCTGCATGAGACTGAGTAGAGGGACAGGGCTTTTAGCCTATCTGTTTAGGATAGGTGTTTGAGACCCTGGATTTTCCTGGTCAGGAATTTCTGTGGTCTCTCCAGCTGCTGCATGTGCTTGGTAAGGTACATGCCAAAGGGGGCATTGTACTCAATAATGGGTCTGATAAGGGAGGAGTACAGGGATGTTATGACTACCTTGCTCCTGGATGAAATACCCTTACTTATGAGGTGGGCCATGTAGAAAACCTTCCATACAATGGAGGCAACGTGGTAGTCAAAAGTCAGGTTGCTATCAACCTGGATGCCGAAGTCAATCATGACTGATTGCATGTTTAGTATGTAGTTATTAATGTGATAATTAGTGGGGATGACATTTTCCCCAATGCTGCATTTCTTGGTATTCAGTTTGAGGCCATGCTTCTGGCACAAGTCATTAGTTTGGGTAAGGTCCTCTTGGAGGATGTTCACAACACTAGGGGAATTGAAGACAGCACCTAGCTTGGAGTCATCTGAAAATTTGGTAGACCACAGACCTCTGGTTTTGGCTTGCACCTCAGAAAAGTATATCTCAAACAGTAGAGGCCTCAAGAACAATTGTTGGGGTACACCGCTCATTACAGGTCTACTACTAGAGATGGCTTCCCCTATTTTGACTGAGTGGGTTCTATCAGTGAGCCAGTTAGCTACCCATCTGGTAACATACAGGTTGATGCCTAGCTAAGAGAGTTTATCTATTATGCCCAAGTGGGGAATAGTGTTGAAGGCTTTGGCAAGGTCAACATAGGCTTTGGTGACTGTTTCGAAGAAGTCAACCAAGTTTAACAAGCATGATCTCCCTTTGACAAAACCAAACTGTATGGGGTCAAGCATTTTTAGGTTGCCAATGTCCTTGTTTATAAGGTCCATGATATTGCATTCCACGGCCTTGCAGATTAGATTAGTTAGGTTGATGGGCCTATAATTGCCTGAGTCTGTGGATTCTCCACCTTTGTGTAGAGGGATGATAGTGGCTGTCCTCCATTCATCTGGGACAACGCCAGTGGTTGAATAGGGTGCCTAACAGAGCTGAGAGCTCATGCCGGAGTTCCTGTAGGATACAGCCAGGGATGCTGTCGGGTCCCATGAAGACTATATTTTTTTGCCTTTGAAAGGGCATTAAAGACCTGCTCCCTTGTGATGAGGTGAGGGGGGCAGGTGCTGGGGGTATCCTGGTTTACTTATGGGGGACAGGGGGGTGAAGTTTTCACTGAACCTGTCTGCCAGCAGGTTGTCTATATCTATGGTGTTTGTGTATGTGGTGTTATTGACCACCAGTTCGGTGTAGATTTGGGTATTACCTTTCAGAAGGCGGACATATGTGAAGAAGGCCTTGTGGTTGTACTTAGTGGATGTGTCCAATTTGGACCTGAAGTTAGGCTTACACGATTTCACTAGTGACCTTATTTGCTTGTTCAGACAGAGGAGAGATTGCTTCCAACTTGGCTCCTGCTCCTTTTTGGTCCTGGACAGCAATTGTTTCCTTTTATTACAAATTTTGTTAGAGTTTGTTTATTGCTGCTGTCCACCAGACAGGTTTACTCTTCCTTGAGGAAGATGATTTGGTCCTGTCAGGTATTGCTGAGTCCATACAGCTATGTAGGTGCGCGTATAGTTTTTTGGTGTAGGTTTGGACATTAGTGCTAGTTCCAACTGAAGGGACAGTGGCAGTGAAGCTGCTTATACCTGCTCTCGGGAGACTGTAGTCAGCTTTGGAAAAGTTTTTTTTTACCCTGAAAAGGGGGGGGGGGGTCAGGGGAGATGGTGACTTCAAACGTAATTACTTTATGGTCGTATCTTGCCAAGGAGGATGACACTGTAGTAGTGCTACAGTGGCTACTCATGTTGGTTAGCACCCTTTCCAGGATATTTTCATCTCTCGTAGGGGTGTCGACCAGCTGATCCAATGCATTGGCATTTATGAAGTCAAGGAATCTCTAGGCATTCATGTTTGGGCTAGAATATGTCTTCCACTCTATGATTGGGAAATTAAAGTCACCCAGGGTCAGGATAGAAGGTTGAATCTTGATGGATTCAAGTAAGTCCAGATAGGTGGAGTGGGCATCCTGAGGCAAGGTTGGGGGTGTGTAGCTACCTAGCTGTGTAGCTACCTAGCTATGATTTGAATATGTGTTTTGTCAACAGTTAACTGCACTTGGTGTATCTCCTGTGCATCTTACTGTTTGACCAGCCTAGAGATGTGTTTGTCTTTGATAAATATTGAAACTCTACCTCCTTTGGCTTTGTAGCCCTCCATTTGCAGTCTGAAAATATGGTAGGATGAGTAACCTGGTAAGTTTGAGGTGCTCTCCAAAGCTCTGAACCAGGTTTCAGTGACTGCACAAATGTCAGCATCCTCCAGGGCAAGAAATGCTTGCAATGAGTGCAGTTTCATGCTAAGACTCCTAGCATTTAGTAGCATGACCTTTAAATTTCATTTAGAAGAATTCTTCATGTTGGTAATTTTGTGCTTATGACTGCCTAAAATAGGCACTATGAGGGTGGCAAGAGCCTTTGTCAAAAGCCTGACGCCCGGGAGAGACAAATGAAGGACAACTGTGGCAAAGCATCATGGTCTGTCAGTCATGTCCTATCAGGCTGTTAGGTACTGGATCCCCTTGGAATGACACCAGAAACTAAGCCAATTGTTAAAGTCAATCATTTTCTGTTTGTACTGAGGCATCATTCTAGGTGATGATAGGATGTTGCATAAGGTGAGGGACATACCTGCCTGGGACACATAATTAGTGAACTCAATCATGTCTCAATTCATGTAGTCCAGAGAGGTATGTCTCAAGTCATTCACACCAACATGGACTATGACAGAGTCATAACAGTACCTGTTGTCAAGAGACTTTGGTGCATGCGTGATATGGTGGATCCTAGCACCTGACACGCAACTTATTGTGACTTCTCCTTGTCTAGCCTGGTGAGGGGAACATATGTGTCTCACGATAGAGTCTCCTATGACTAGTATGCTGAGTTTGTGGCTGGGACTTAGAGGCTGTATGACACAGACATGTATACTATGCGTGATGCTTGGTGCTCTGGTTTGTGATGTGCGTGTGTGTTTTTGCTTTGGAGGTCTCTTTTGTTTAGGTATGTTTTTGTTGAAAACCTCCACATATGTAGGAGTGTTTTGTACAGGCATAGGTGGTGTTGAAGGTGTAGTGCTCCTACTGTTTGCACAGACAACCTTCACCAGTGCCAGATGTACTGGCTGGTGACTGAGACAGCAAGGATTCTAGGTTCTTAATGTAATTGCATCTCTCACATATTGTGTTCTTGGGTGGTAGTAGTAGAGGGCTGTCCATGTAAATAAGGCAGTTGCTACACTGTCTCAGGATGCTCATATCAACCAGACTAGCAGAGAAACCATAGGAAATTGTCCATCTATGGTTGTCAGAATCTGTGGAAGAGAGGTCAGAGATAGTAGAGTGGGTACAATCTGAGGAGAGTACCTATAGGTGTGAGTAAGGCTGGATAAAATTAATACGTAGCTGCAAGGGATGTCCTCACTTACACAGGAGTGCTGGCAAGGGAAAAATGCATCTGAGATGCCTCGCAAAGGGTTAAAACAGCACAGAGGCAGTGTGCAACATGCAAACAAGCACAAACCCGAGGAAATGCAGGTTTAAATACCACAAAAACTAAAGTCAAATAGAAACATTGGAATTAACCAATCAACTCTTGTCCTGAGCTCTTAGCTCAACACTCTATGTCAGACCAGTTCCATCCAGTTCACTTACTCCTGCTAAATGTAGGCAGGCCCCGGCCAACACAAGATGGCATGGCAGGAATCACAAAAACAGATCTGGATACAGCAAAATATGTGACCAGACTATGCTAAAGATATTTAAAGTCTGTTTAGGTCAATTTAACACAGGAGAACAGATACACACTTAAATGTAACAATAACAAACAAGAGCAAACTGATTAAAACAAATTAACCAATAAAAGAGATCAAAACTGAGCCCTGTTTCAGCAACCTTCAATCAGATGAGTTCTAACTGCACATTCCTGCCACTAGGGTGCAGGGGAACCCTCTCCAAAAAAGATGTCCTGGATTAGTGCTCAAGTTATACAAACAGAGATAGATTTAGCAGGTCTGAATCTAGTCTATGCTACAGCAAAGTGCACCAATTTCAGAAAACAAAAGTTTAAATAAGCAGGCACAATAAGCCTTCAACCAGCAATTCCCATCTCAGAAGTGCAGAATCTACCCTCTCCTCCCACAAAAGTGTTGACCTAAAACCTTCTTAATGTAAAATAACTGGTCTGAAGCCCAAGTGCTTAAACCAAAACTAAGACACTTTTTGATTAACAGACACCAAGCCTTCAACCACCAATTCTTAACTTAGAAGGATGTAAGCTATCGCCCCTGCCACAGGACTGTAGACCACAAACTTTCATAAGGTAAAACAAGTGGCCTGAAGCCCAAATGCTTAAATCAAAAGGCTTAGAATAACAGTTACAATGTAATCAGGCTAATAAACAAGCAGTGATAAATGCAACAAAATAAATGCAAGTGAATACCATTAACAAGCAGCAAAAGTAAAATAAAGTAATAAAGTTGGAAGAAACACAAATACAGTAAAAGCAGACGAATAAAGTGCAATGTGTTTAGGTTAAGTGAGAATGGAGGAAACAAGATAATTCAAGGTTGAGAAACTAAGGGGGTTGGCCTTTCCAAATGATCTATCCCTACTCAGTAGACTGAGCTGATGAGAAGGGACAGGGAGGAGTGTACAAAATGAGATGTATAGTCAGGTTGGGCAACTCAAAAGTCACCAAATTTAAGAACATAACAAGAACTGGGTGGGTAGGAGAAGAAAAATGCAGCCAGAGTGGAGCGATATTCAGAGCAAGCAAGCCACACAAACTTCACTAGACACAGATATTTCTAAATAAAAGAACAATGCTGTTTCTCATCTCCCCCACTAATTAACTGAGGCTATTCACAGTTTGCAAAGGAATTCTTTGGTAATTTTTTTTTAACTGGCACTAGCCAAGAACTCTTAAAAACTCCAACAGAACACTCTTTACACTGTTTGATATATCCAGTATATCAGGAGTTAGATCTAAATATGCTAAAAATCTTTAAAAGTATTTCTAAATGAAATAAAATAAAAGGTAATATAATATTATGTGTTGATCAAAATTGTATATTAGATAAAAAAAGATACTAGTACAATTAAAGAACCTAGAATATCAGCTTGAGCAAAACACTTTAAAAATTGGGTAAATCTGATGATTTTAAAAGATCTAAATGACTTAGCAGATGGGGGTATTCAGAAATAAATATTGAAGTGTGTTAAACAAAACAGTGCAGTAAGCAGTAACACACAAGTAGGGGCCAATCCAAGGGCAAGTATAGAGCGACCATGCTAGTGGTAAAATAGCACAGTATACACTGCATGTAAAATGACTGTATGATGACATGCAAATACTTGTCAACATGCTGAGATCCCTCACATGTGTAAAAGGTGAAATCAAACATGGTGGCATATTCAGAACCATATAAAATGAAATCGATGTGATGATCCACTGGGATCAGCTATCCTGAACACCAACATTTTTGGTGCACAGGACTGTCATTCATGCTATGATGTTCGAATACATGAACTACAAAGTGAACTGGCACCACATCTGTGTGCCCTGTTCAATCACAATCTCACCTCAGGCTTTGTCCCTACCAAATGGTGCACTGCTACAGTCATCCCTCTCCATAAAGGAGGAGCAACTACAGACCCTGGAAATTACCCCATTAGTCTGACATGCAAAGTTATGGAGAGCATCATTATGGACCTAATTAACAAGGATATAGGGAATCTCCAAACTCTAGATCCCATGCAATTTGGTTTTGTGAAAGGTAGATCATGCCTGTGCAACATTGTTGACTTCTTTGAGTCAGTCACCAAAGCTGTGGATGAGAGCAAGGCAGTTCATACAGCCTACCTTGATCTGGCCAAGGCCTTTGATGCCATTCCCCACTCCATAATTATTGTTAAACTCACCAAACTAGGCATCAACCCCTATATCACTAGGTGGGTTGCAAATTGGCTCACTGATAGAACCCACGGTGTGAAAGTAATGGACTCCAAGTCAGACTGCTGACCAGTCATGAGTGGAGCCCCATAGGGATCTGTCCTGGGTCCTCTTCTGTTTGGCATCTATTTCTCAGACATCCAGGCCAATACGGAGGGACTGTGGCTGACCAAGTTCACAGACAACTGCAAGCTGGGAGCCATTATTAACTCCCCAAGTGATGTAGACATCCTATTGAAAGGCCTCACTGAGACCAATGACTGGTGTCGAAACCATGGCCTTAAGCTTAATGCCAAAAAATGTGTCATCATCCCCTTTGGGAAAAACTCAGTTCTCACTAAACACCACATCAATGAGAGCCCACTGTACACTGAAGTCGTTATAAGAGATCTGGGGACACATGTTGACAGCAACCTCTTCTTCGACCACCACATTGCTGCTGTGGTAAGAAAGTCCTTCTATGTGGCACATCTCATTACCAAGGGTTTTGCATCCAGAAAGAAAGAGGTCATCGTCTCTCTGTACTCTTCCCTCATTAGGCCAATCATTGAGTATAATGCCCCATTTCGCATGTACCTCACTAGACACATGCAACAGCTGGAAAGGCCACAAAAGTACCTCACAAAGAGGATCCTAGGCCTTAAACACATGTCCTACATGGACAGACTCAAAAAACTCCAGCTATTCTCTGTCTCATATCATCTACTAAGAGGTGATGTCTGACTGACTTAAAAAGCTATGTCTGACCCAGCTTTGTTAGAAATGCTACATCTAAAGAAATCCAACTCCCTCTACACCACAAGCTTCAGAGATCTCAACCTCATTATCACAATCAACAGAACATGCTGGAGGGACAGGTTCATAACCCAAAAACTGCCCATGCTCTGAAATAGACTTCCCATACATGTCAAGCAGAGCACTTCACTGGCCCTGTTCAAGAGAAATCTTGATGAGTGGATGGGAAACAGAAAATTCATCCCGGGGATCACTGCAGTGGCTCTACTTGATAGAGGCACTGGGAACTAATGTCAGGTGGCATGATGCCAGGGCACTTCTATGGGCTAGGCTTGTAAAGGCTCCAGGGACATTCGCCTAGTACACACCTATGAACCTATGAATAGCATCTCTTGCATTTAGTCATCATGTCTTAGGAATCAGTATCCAAGATACTGCACATTACAGAAGAGTCCAGAAGCAGTTGACATACCATCACCTTCACAACCGGGACATTGTCAATCACTACCGTATACACAAAGGCACTGTGCAAGAGTTAGTAGCAGTTGTCATGATTTAGTCATCTGTCACATGTGCCACCTTTGCCAGTGTTTCATGCAAAATGATTTTCAACATGCTTATCTAGTTTGTAGACACACAGTGCCATCCACAGTGACCCTGATGGTCTGTTCACAGACTACTCATAATGGGCACACCTCTCAGCCTCTTAGAGCAAGAAATGGGCATACCTCTCAACCTCTTAGAGCAAGAAATGGGCATACCTCTCAACCTCAGAGCAAGATATGGGCACACACCTCAACCTCTTAGAGCAAGAAATGGGCACACACCTCAACCTCTTAGAGGAAGAAATGGGCGCACCTCTCAGCCTCTTAGAGCAAGAAATGGGCACACCTCTCAGCCTCAGAGCAAGAAATGGGCATACCTCTCAACCTCTTAGAGCAAGAAATGGGCATACCTCTCAGCCTCTTAGAGCAATAAATGGGCATACCTCTCAGCCTCTTAGAGCAAGAAATGGGCACACCTCTCAACCTCAGAGCAAGAAATAGGCACACCTCTCAACCTTTTAGAGCAAGAAATGGGCATATCTCTCAGCCTCTTAGAGCAAGAAATGGGCACACCTCTCAACCTCTTAGAGCAAGAAATGGGCATACCTCTCAGCCTCTTAGAGCAAGAAATGGGCACACCTCTCAACCTCTTAGAGGAAGAAATGGGCATACCTCTCAGCCTCTTAGAGCAAGAAATGGGCACACCTCTCAACCTCTTAGAGGAAGAAATGGGCATACCTCTCAGCCTCTTAGAGCAAGAAATGGGTACACTTCTCATCCTCTTAGAGCAAGAAATGGGCGCACACCTCATCCTCAGAGCAAGAAAGGGGCACACACCTCAACCTCTGACAGCAAGAAATGGGCGCACCTCTCAACCTCTTAGAGCAAGAAATCTGGACAAAACCATAAATGAAAGTGGGACAAAAGCCCAGAAATAGGAACAGTTTTTTTAAATATTGCTCTTACAAACTTGAAAAGTTGATAGATTAACAGTTTTTGCGTTAGCATGAATTTTTCTGAAGGATATGAAGTCAGAAACTCAAATGTCCATCATTATTTTCTAACTTTAGTCTTTAATGGTTTGCCATTAATTTGCCAGAAAACCACAATTTTATGAAAAATGAACTAGAAATATGAGGCCAAAATCTGGATGTTCTGCGAAAATCTGCACAGTTGAGAGGTATGATAATGGGACAAAATTAGGTAGCAGTTAATCATTATATAGGGTTCTGACAAAGTGGGATATTGTGACCAGGCTAGAAATGAAGTGCCTGTTCAGCAGCTTGGTATGAATGAATAGTGTCTACAGTTCTCTACTGCAAATGATGATGGATATGCTTTTGAGATAAGACTGACAATCTCCCTCCACAGCCCCCAAACCATGGCAGAGATGGCATATAATACCACACTTCTGCAGACAGAGAACATAGTTGAAAGTGTGTTCAGATGGTTGAGTGTCTGATTCCTCTGCCTTGATAAATCTGGTAGTACACTGGTTCATAGGTTCACAGGATGATACTAGGCTATTGGCCTGGAGGCCCTTGCAAGCCTAGCCAAGAATTTCACCAATGTTCCCTCAAAGTCAGCACCTCTTTCCCCTGTCCAGCAGGGACACAGGTGGGATCCCAGGGATGTATTTTCTATTTCCCTTCCAATCATCCAGGTTCCTCTTAAAGAGGGCTAGAGAGGTACTCTGCTGTTCATGGAGAGGGAGTCAATTCCACAGATGAGGGAGTCTTTGGGAGATGAATCTATCCCGCCAACAAGTTCTATTAATGTCACAGACCTGGTTAAGGCCCTGTGTGCAGGATGCGCAAGTGGAGTTTGACTTACGGATATGCAGCAACTCCATCAAGACTGGGTCTGAGAAGCCCTTGTATGCCAGACACAGGCACTGCTATGTGATTCTGAGACCTGGAGTAGAATATCTGTGTTTAATGTATGCTATGGCATTGTACGGTTAAAACATGCGGACACATACTACTGCCCAACATACCTGTGGTAGCAGCTGAGGATGAGCTGGGTGCAGAGCCATCAGAGGAACAGGCTTTGTCTGGTCCCCATGCTAGGCAGATGCAGGTATCATGGCACTGGCAAAGAAGTGGCATATTATTATTATATATTACTATGGGCTATGAAAAGATAAATCCAGAATATAACTGTTGTGTGCAGTAATGCAACCAGGCTATGCATTACAGTATATTAACTGGCCACTCTGTACATCAGATAATACCATACCCACACAAGCCAGAGGAGTGGGGAGGACACATGTTATCATTATCATTTGTCCAGGTGGGACACATGTTATCATCATCATTTGTCCAGGTGGGACACAAGTTATCATCATCATTTGTCCAGGTGGGACACAAGTTATCATCATCATTTTCCAGGTGGGACACAAGTTAGCATCATCATTTGTCCAGGTGGGACACAAGTTATCATCATCTTTTGTCTAGTTGGGACACAAGTTATCATCATCATTTGTCCAGGTGGGACACAAGTTATCATCATCATTTGTCCAGGTGGGACACAAGTTATCATCATCTTTTGTCTAGTTGGGACACAAGTTATCATCATCATTTGTCCAGGTGGGGTACAAGTTATCATCATCATTTGCCCAGGTTGACAATGGACAACAACACTAGCATAGAGAGAAAATTCATGTGAGATTGATGTGGTAGCAATGCACATGGCTAGCAGGCTAGGTGGAGTCAGGGATCATATTCTCCAGTGAAGGGGTGGAGCTCGCTGAGGCATCATGTTCAAGTGATTGTGTATCACATCTGAAGCTTATATGGGAACCCCATCATGGTTCCCCATGTGCCATTCCACTAGAATGTTGGCATTACTTCTACAAAACAAGGTACAGGTAGGTGTTGCTTACAGTAAGATTACAGGAGGGAGAGATGCTACTGAGCTGTAAGACTTTGACATGGCATGCCCAGTGAGATGTCCTTAGTGGTGGCAGAAGAGCATTAGCCATATGCTTGGGAGTGTTCACACCCAAGGACAGAGGACCATGAACAGTGCAGTTATCTCCAGAATGGTGTGTGCCATCTGCATAAGCCTGGCATGTGATTGCGCAAATGCACTTCAATCCTCAAGCTAATCCACAGTGGCCAGGTGTCCACTACTTGAGCCACTAATGCCCTAAACAGGTGCGTCTGCTCCACATACCTATAAGCCATAAGCCATAAGCCATAAGCCACCTCCATAGAAGCGTTAAACTTTCATTACATCGCAGGTGAGCTAAGGTCAATAAGCATCTTGGGCCCCCGTAGCAGTTGGCCAGAAATAAACAAAAAAAGTTAAGCAGAAGCACCAAAATTGTAACTAGAATCCACATTGTAGGTCCTTCAGAAAACGGAAAATACGAGGTTTGTTTAAAAAAAGTTTTAATGCACAATCCACAAACTGCATAAACACATAAACGCACTTGTAGCACCAGCGTTTTCATCTCTCCTCATAAAGACTTCATCAGATGACCTAGAATAAAATTATACCCTTTATATAGTCCCTTACATATATGAATAAACCAATCACATTATATAATGAAAAATTTAAAAAAAACAGTCACTTCCTTTAGGAAAACAGTATTGTATAAAACCTTAAATTACATAGAGAAATAAACATTTACTTAAAAACATACTATTACATAAATACTTTAAAATTCATTAGATACTTTCCTTATAGTATAAAAGTATAAAAATAATAATAAAAGCAATTTAACTTACTCAGGTGATGTAGAAAACAACATTATTCCACCATCTAGTGGCTTTATTAGGAACTGTGTCTTAGATGAAAAAGTACAGTTTTGTACCTACCATAAATGTAGATGTCCGATAGGTATGCATCTGCAGTCCTTACATATGGGTTGTCCTGCCTCAGGCAGCCCTTCGGTCGGCCGGATTCCAAAGTCTGGGTCTGGCATCGGCTGATGTCGCTCTTCTGCCTGACGTCATTGCGCCTGGGATATACAAGCGTCAGCCGACACCATGTTCCTCAGTTTTTCTTGCCCCAGATGCCAGGTGCCCTCTAAAGAAGGCTAAATTTTGTATAAATGAATAAATTCCAATCATGCAAACCAATAAACAACAAATACACTATAAAAGATAACCCCAGCTAGCTAAAAAGAGGGATAGGTACCCAAAGAATACCACAGAGGGGTAGGAGGGAGGGAAAACCTGACTGCAGATGCATACCTATCGGACATCTACATTTATGGTAGGTACAAAACTGTACTATGTCCTTCAAGGATGCATCTTCAGTCTTTATATATGGGTAGAATACCATAGCCAAGCTGGGGGTGGTAGGACCTAAGAAAAGGATGGTGTAGCAGACATGCCCTGCAGGACTGCCATAGCAAAGCCTGCTCTGGATCTGGAATATAAAGGCAGGTTGTAATGCTTGGAAAATGTATGCACAGAGCTCCATGTAGCAGCTTCTAAAATGTCCTTTGTAGCCACCCCTCTTAAGAAGGCTGTGGAGGTGGCTGTTGCTCTGGTGGAATGAGGTCTGATGGTAGCTGGCACGGCTTTTCCATGAAAAGAGTAACAGAATCGAATGCAATTTCCTATCCATTTTGAAACTGTTTGTTTGGAAATTGCTCTTCCTTGTACACCAGCAGCGTATGCTACAAACCGTTGGTCAGTTTTTCTGTAAGTCTTAGTTCTGTCCAAGTAGTAACGCAACTGTCTGTGAATGTCCAGGGTATGCAGAAGTTTCTCTCCTTTATTTTGTGGGTTTGGAAAAAAAGTAGGCAGGTGGATAGCTTGGTTCAGTGAGACCTTGGATACCACCTTTGGCATGAATGAAGGGGTGGTTCTCAAAGAGACTCTGTCCTTATGGAAAATGAGAAAGGGTTGTACTGCCATGAGGGCCTGTAACTCAGATACTCTTCTTGCTGAGGTTATGGCCAGAAGGACGGCAGTCTTCCAAGACAGGAATTGTAGTTCTGAAGATGCTGCTGGTTCAAATGGGGGTAGCGTTAATTTTTCCAACATGAAGTTAAGGTCCCATGTAGGCACTGGTGGTGTCCTTGGAGGGTTGATGTTTTTTATCCCTCTTAGAAACTGCCTCAGCAGAGGATGAGAAAATACAGGTGGATCAGTGTTGTACTCTGCTGAAATAGTTGAAGCATGAATTTTTATGGATGAATAAGAAAGGCCATTATGGAGCATTTCAGCCAAGTATTCAAGGATATGTGGGATGCTCATCACTGTCGGATCCTGACCCTGTGCGGTGCTCCAGGTTCGAAATCTTTTCCATTTTGCTGAATATGCCTTTCTTGTGGAAGGCCGCCGAGCTTCCATGATGATATCCTTTACCCTCTTGGATAGTTTATCCTGGTGAGGAGTCAAGGTATTTTCCAGGCTGTCAGTTGCAAGGTTTTCAGGTTGGAGTGCAGAGTTTTGTAGTTGTGCTGTGTCAGAAGAAGTGGCCATTGTGGTAGGGGCCACGGGTTTGTGCGTGTCATGCTCTTTAACAGTGGGTACCAGTGTTGTCTTGGCCAGTCTGGAGCTATCAGAATCACTTTTGGTTGTTCTGTCCTGATCTTCAGTAAGACCTTGTTCATTAAAGGAAGAGGTGGGAATGCATATACTGTTAGAGCATTCCAGCTGAAGGATAGGGCATCCACCTTCCATGCTTGAGGATGGTATGTCCTTGTGCAGAATTTCTTCAGGTGATGGTTGTGGGGGGAGGCAAAAAGATCTATGTCCGGCCTTCCCCAAGATTGTGTTATCTGAAGAAAAATGTCTGGATGCAACATCCATTCGTGTGGATCCATGGTGTTTCTGCTTAGGCTGTCCGCCAGTACATTTTCTTTTCCTGGTACGAACTGGGAATGCAGTTGTATATTGAGTTTTAGGGAAAGTTCCCAAAGATTCATTGCCAGCCTGCAAAGAGGGTTGGCATGGGTACCTCCTTGCTTATGTACCACATAACTGTGGTATTGTCTGTCTTTATTAGTAGGTGACCTTGATGCAGGAAATGTTCGAAGGCCTCGATTGAATGTATCACTGCCAGCATTTCCTTTTGGTTGATGTGTAGGCACAATTCCTTTTGAGTCCACTGCCCCTGAATACATCTGCCCTTCATGTGCGCTCCCCATCCATGGTCTGAGGCGTCTGTTGTAATGGTTTGGCTGATATGAGGCTTGCTGAAAGGTAGGCCCATGTTTGACTGACTTGCTTGTGCCCACCACAGAAATTCCTTTTGAAGGCATGGAATGAGGGGGATCAAGGCTTCTAGGCTGTGACTGTGTTGAGACCATCCTTAGGTACCATTGCAGTTTCCTCATATGCAGCCTTGCTTGTGGAATCATCAGAATGCAAGATGCCATGAAACCCAGGGCCTGCAGGATTTTCCTTGCAGTCAGCTGGGTTTGTGTTGTCAGATTTTTTAAATAATCCGGTAATTGTTCTTGTTTTTCTTCTGTGAGGAAAGCCATTTGGGTGTTTGTATCCAGCTTTGCACCCAGAAAAATTATTCTTTGGGATGGAATAAGTCTTGATTTCTGAAAGTTGACTGTGTATCCCAAGGCCTGTAGTAGGCGGATGGCATAGCTCAAGTGGTTTAACAATGTTTGTTGGCTGTCCGCTTGTATAAGGCAGTCGTCCAGGTATGGGTATATTTGAATCCCCTGAAGTCTGCTATGTGCATTTACTGATGCCAGGCATTTCGTGAATACTCTGGGCTCAGTAGATAAGCCAAAGGGCAATGCTGAGAATTGATAATGCTCTGAACCTGCAAGAAATCTGAGGTGTCTTCTGCAACTTTGTCTGATAGGGACATGCAGGTATGCCTCCTTGAGGTCTAGAGTTACCAGCCAGGTCCCCTTGCCCAGCATGGGAAGGAGCTGCTGTAAGGTCAGCATTTTGAATTTTGGCACGATGAGATAAGTATTCAGTGCGGACAAGTTTAGAATAGGCCTCCATTGCTTTTCTTTTCTTGGAACAAGGAATAGTCTGGAATAAAATCCTTGGCCTTGTTCTGTGAAAGGGACCTTTTCTATTGCCTTCATCTGTAGTGGTTTGGAAATCTGCTTGAAAGCCTCTGCCCTTTGATTTGGTGGCAGGTTTGGCATACCTTGTCTTTTTGGTAATGTATGAAAATGGAATCTGTATCTTTTGTCTATTATTTGCAGTATCCATTTGTCCTTTGTAATACTGTGCCAATTTTCTGAGAATAAAGATAGCTTTCCACCCAAAGGTGTTTCCAATTGAGCCCTGGTTGGTGGAGTCAAAGTCAAGTCATTGAGTTTGTCCTTGTGCAGTAGAAGTAGGTCCTACACTACCTCTTTGGGTAGGAGGCTGCCATTGATGTCCTCTGTAGGAGCCTCGAGCTTGCCCTCTACCTCTGCCACGCCTGTTTTTCCCTCTTTGAAATCTGTCTGTGTCCGGAAAGGACCAATTCTTAAAAGGCCAATTTCTGCTGAATCTTGGTGGTTGGACCTGGAGAAAATCTTTGACTGTTTGAACTGATTTAGCCTTTTCTTCAAATTTCTTTAAGACCTCTTGAGCCGTGGAACCAAATAACTTTTGTTTTTCCAGTGGTGCATCCAGAAGCTTTGCTTTAACATGATCTGGCAGTGTTTGTTCGTTCAGCCAAACATGTCTATGTATGACTGCACCTGTCATTGCTGACCTACATGAAGCTTCCAATGCATCATAACCACACTGTAAGAAATGGTTGCTAATCTGTTGAGAGTTATGCACCAGATCCTGAAGGGCCTTGTGGTCTAGGGGTTCAGGTGAGGATAGTTTTTTATGCAATTCATCTAACAGATACTCTTGATACTGTATCATACGGAATTGACAATTTAATGCTCTCATAGAAAGAGTGGAAGAAGTATACGCTTTTTTACCCCATCTCTCTAAAGCCCTGGATTCCCTTTCAGAAGGAAGTGGATTCTTGGCAGTGGTAGTTGTAACCCCTTTAGGGCCCTGGGAAATAGTTTCAGGGTCAGCAGAGTGGCCCTTGTAAAGGTATAGATGTGAGTCCGGGACCCTATAGTACCTGTCAGGTTTGACAGGGGCCGGAGGAAGGGAGTCAGGGGAAATACTAGACTCAGAGTACACATCTTCTATAACATTCAAAACAGGAGGGATAGCCAAAGGTCTATGCTGAGGTAAATGTAAAAAGGTCCTTAACCTCTTTCTGGAATCAGAGAATTCCTGGCCTTGCCATTTGAAATGCTCTCTCATGGAGTGAAGGGTCTCCCCAAAGGAAAACTCTTTGGGAGGGGAGGCTGAGGGAATAGATTCCTCTGCATCAGAATCCTCGTAGGCCGGAAGGGCCTCCTCCTGGTAGTCCGAAAGAACAGAGTCACCTGAGGCCTCATCAGAAGACTGGGGATCTGTCTGCTCAACCCTGGGCCTTTTGCCTGGAGGGGGTTGAGAGTCCCTGTCTGGATGTGGCTGAGAGCCCCTGATTAAGGAAATAAGGTCCTCAGCCAAGGTTAAGATTTGTGAACTGGTAGTGGATCCCTGAGGAATAGCCTTGGGAGGGAGAGATTTTGGCTGTTTAGCAGCTTTAACCCGTGTAAAGGCCTTAATGGACATGGATACAGGAGGCCTGGCTGCCCCACGTGCTGGGGTAGATTTATCAACAGAAATGGTGTTGGATATTTCTTGAGCACCGGTTTCAGAAGAAAATTCTATGACCGACTCAGGAATGGCCTCCGGTACCGAAGTTACCGGTTGTGCGGTGTCGTCAGTCTGAAGCGGTAGAGATTCGGCTTCAGAAGAGACCGAGACACTCGCGGTAGGCCTAGGCGTGGAGTTGGCTGAAACCGCGGACCGCATGTGTCGGTCCTTATCCTTTCGTTTTTTGGGTAAATGTGCTGTCGGAAGCTCCGACGGCATGATATAACAAAAATTGTCCCCAAAAAATTCCTCTGCAAACTCTGCCCGATGCCTAAGAGTGTGTTTATTGAAGGAAGCACAGGCTGAACAGGCCGAGACATCATGGTCTGGGCCTAGGCAGGGTAAGCAGTAAGAGTGGAAATCCTTATGAGGTATTTGTTTCCCACAAGATAAACAATTATTAACTTTAACCGTTTGATCTGACATCAGCTGAGGCAAGAACGAGTCCCCAACGGGGTACTTAGCTTTTTTGAAGTCTTCGGTAGCTGAAATCACAGGAGCTGGCCGACCGGCACTTGTGAACTGCTTCTGCTTCGGGCACCTCGCGGCAAGAAAGACTGAGGAACATGGCGTCGGCTGATGCTTTTATACCCCAGGCGCAATGACGTTGGGCAGAAGAGCGACATCAGCCGATGCCGGACCCAGACTTTGGAATCCGGCCGACCGAAGGGCTGCCTGAGGCAGGACAACCCATATGTAAGGACTGCAGATGCATCCTTGAAGGACATCTATAGTTTGGCAGATCTCAGTTTTAATAATGGAACAATAGATAAAAAAATCATTTAAACCAAGCGGACTTGATGCTTCCAGGGTTACTTGCCACCAAAGTTCCCTGAACTCTATTCTCTCCTCTCATAGTGCACCCCTGATTTCTTTTGGTATTTGTTAGAAGACTAAAAAAATAAAGCTACCTTTTAAATAAACTTTTGTTTTCATCTAAGACACAGTTACTAATAATGCCACTATATGGTGCAATAATGTTGTTTTCTACATCACCTGAGTAAGTTAAATTGCTTTTATTATTATTTTTATACTTTTATACTATTGTCGCCTCACAGTAAGACATTGTCCTGTTCGATTCTCAGCTAGATCGTCTTCTGTGTGGAGACATGCATGAATGGGCGTACCTTCGTTGAAGGTTGTGCATCAAAGCCGGCAACTCGGCACGTAAAAATCTACTGCCAATCATTAGCAGACCGGAGTTCCGCTGTGGCGACCCCTAACCGGAAAAAGCCGAAAGACACAACAACAACTAGGTGTGCCCATATTCATTAAGGATATCCACACCTCCAGGCTAGTTGCTCAGCATAATGCATCCAAGATTATCCAAGTTCAACTAACTCTGAGCAAAACCGCAATCCAGATTGTAGCTTGCTACAGACCCCCCCACCATGCCCCAGGATTCCCACTCCTCTTTTCTTGATACACTGGAAAATATTAAGGTACAACCCAACACTCTAATAATGGATGATTTCAACTACCCCACCATTAACTGGGAAAACTACTCATGTACCAACTCTTTTGCTCAACGTTTTCTGGAAATCATCAATTCCAACGCTTTGGATCAACTTATCCACACCCCACCAGAGGCAGCAATATCCTAGACCTGGTCATCACCAACATGGGTGACCGGTGTTCCACACCAGAGGTCAGCTCCTCGTTGGTCAGATCCAACCACAAGCTAATCACCCTAGACATCTACATCCCGCTCCCACCCCCCATTAGGAAAACAACTGTAAAACTTTTCTCCAAAGCCAACTTCACACTTCTTAAGACAGAAGTGGCAAACTTCACGACACCCATGCAGATGGACAATAGAGGTACGACTGCTGAATCCTACACAAATGCACTTTATAAGCACTTATACGAGTGCATGGATTGTGCTATCCCTAACAGAACCAAGATGCTATCCTCCAAAAAAGGAAGCCAATCTGGTGGTCTTCTGCCATAAACAAACTCTACAACAGAAGACAGAAACTGCTGCAAAAAAAGAGTAAAATCCCACGATTGGAAGAACTCCCTGGTCAGCCTCAGTAAGAAGCTGAGATCCCCCATAAAATTCTCCAAAGCTAGTTATGAAAACAAAATTGCCACTGATTCTAAAGAAAACCACAAAGCATTCTATAGCTATGTCAAAAATCTCAATGGCAACACTCAGATCTGCTCTGAGTTACAGCCCAATGACACTAAGTATACAGAACCAACTGATATTGCCAACATCCTGGCAGATAAGTTCAGTGCTAACTTTACCCCCCTCTCACCCCCTAAAGGGCCCATCTTTATACTGGAAGAATGCAAAGTTCCTGTAATCACGGCTGCACAGGTAAAAACTTCACTCTCCAAAGCCAAGAACACAGCATCCATGGGACCTGACAACATCCCAGACTGCCTTCTACATGAACTACAGAATGAACTGAGTACCATGTTCAATCATAGTCTCACCTCAGGCTTTGTGCCCATTGAATGGCGCACGGTGACAGTTATCCCACTCCACAAAGGGGGGGCCACAACAGACCCCGGGAACTACCGTCTCATTAACCTGACGAGCCTCATCTGCAAGGCCATGGAAGGTATCATCATGGAACTCATAAACAAAGACAATGGAGATCTCCAAACCCTGGACCCCACACAGTTTGGGTTTGCAAAGGGCAGATCATGTCTCCTAAACCTGATAGACTTCTTTGAAGTAGTCACCAAAGCCATAGATGAGGGTAAGGTGGTTCACACAGCCTATCTAGATCTCGCCAAGGCATTCAACACCATCCCCCACTTTGGAATTATAGATAAACTCACTAAACTAGATATAAATCCCTATGTTACAAGATGGGTTGCCAACTGGCTTACTGAAAGAATCCACACTGTGAAAGTAGCAGACTTCAAATCAGACTTCAGACCAGTGACAAGTGGAGCACCACAGGGTTCAGTCCTGGGTCCTCTCCTGTTTGGTATCTACTTCTCTGAAGTACAGGCTAACACAGAAGGTCTTTGGCTAACTAAATTCGCAGATGACTGCAAACTAGGAGCCATAATTGAAACTCCTAACAATGTGGACATCCTACAAAAGGGCCTCACTGAGACAGATGCCTGGTGTCAAAGACATGGTCTCAAGCTCAATGCCAAAAAGTGCATTGTCATCCCCTTTGGTAAAAATTCTGTACCCATGAACTGCCACATAGGCGGTAATCTACTTAACACGGAAAGTGTAATAAGAGACCTTGGGACACAGGTGGACAGTAGTCTCTCCCTTGATAATCACATTGCCAAAGTGGTCAGGAAATCCTTCTACGTGGCACACCTCATCACAAAAGGTTTCTCATCCAGAAAAAAAGAGGTCATTGTTCCCCTCTACTCATCACTCATTAGACCCATTATAGAGTACAACACCCCTTTTGGTATGTACCTCACAAGACATCTACAACAACTGCAAAGGCCGCAAAAAATCCCTCACAAAGAGGATTACTGGCCTGAAACAGATGCCTTATGCAGTCCATCTCAAAAAGCTCCAGCTTTACTCCGTCGCATATCACCTACTCAGAGGCGATCTCTGCCTAACATACAAAGCTATGTCAAACCCAGAGCTGTTGGACATGCTCCACTTAAAGAAATCCCAATCCCTCCGAGCTACACGCTCTAGGGACCTAAACCTCGTCACCACAATAAACAGAACATGCTGGAGGGATAGATTCCTGTCCCAGAGACTTCTCATACTCTGGAACAAACTACCTATC